>NW_022144472.1:0-746 GCF_007565055.1 Rhinopithecus roxellana
CCCTTCTCAGTTTCCTCAAAGACATGTTAATGGACTGCTCCACGAAACATAAGTGTAACTCTGTGAGATGAATTCACACATCACCAAGAAGTTTCTAAGAAAGCTTCTTTCTATTTTTCCTGAGTATATTCCTTTGTCACCGTAAGCTTCATTGCGCTATGAAGTATCTAATTGCAGATTTCTAGAAACTGTGTTAGCAAACTGATCACGGAAGAGAAACGTGTAACTCTGTGAGTTGCATTCACACATGGCAATGCAGTTTCTCAGAGAGCTTCTCTCCAGTTATTATGGGAGGATATTTGCTTTTTCACCATAGCCCTCAATGAGCTCCCAAATATCACTTTGCAGAATCCAGGACAACAGTGTTAGCAAACTGTTCCAAGAAGGGAAGGGTGGAACTCTGTGAGATGAAGTCACCATCAGAAAGCAATCTCCAGAAAGCTTCTCTCTAGTTATTATGTGAGGATATTTACTTTATCACCATGGGCCAGAATAAGCTCCCAAATATCTCTTTGCAATTTCCACGAAAAGAGTGTTAGCAAACTGCTTCTGAGACAGAGGTTGTATACTCTGTGAGATGAACTCACAGATCAGAAAGAAGTTTCTCTGAAAACTTCTTTCATTTTTATTGGAAGATGTTCTTTTGGCCCCATTGTTTTCAAAGGGATCGGGAATATCTCTTCTCAGATTCCACACAAATAGGGCTAGGCCACGGCCCCATGAAATACAGCTGCAACTTAGTGAGT
>NW_022144473.1:0-10736 GCF_007565055.1 Rhinopithecus roxellana
GCGGCGGCTGGCGGCCCCGGATCGCGGGGGGGCGGGTCCCCCGCCCCCCGGCGATGGGGGTCCGCCAGCCGCCGGGGGGGCGTGGCGGCGGCTGGCGGCCCCGGATCGCGGGGGGGCGGGTCCCCCGCCCCCCGGCGATGGGGGTCCGCCAGCCGCCGGGGGGCGTGGCGTGGCGGCGGCTGGCGGCCCCGGATCGCGGGGGGGCGGGTCCCCCGCCCCCCGGCGATGGGGGTCCGCCAGCCGCCGGGGGGGTGGCGTGGCGGCGGCTGGCGGCCCCGGATCGCGGGGGGGCGGGTCCCCCGCCCCCCGGCGATGGGGGTCCGCCAGCCGCCGGGGGGGGTGGCGTGGCGGCGGCTGGCGGCCCCGGATCGCGGGGGGGCGGGTCCCCCGCCCCCCGGCGATGGGGGTCCGCCAGCCGCCGGGGGGGTGGCGTGGCGGCGGCTGGCGGCCCCGGATCGCGGGGGGGCGGGTCCCCCGCCCCCCGGCGATGGGGGTCCGCCAGCCGCCGGGGGGGCGTGGCGTGGCGGCGGCTGGCGGCCCCGGATCGCGGGGGGGCGGTCCCCCACCCACCGGCGATGGAGGCCCCCAGTCGTGGGGGCCGTGATGTGGCGGCCTCTTGGGGCCCACAAGTAGGTGTACACTGCCTGTGGTATTCCTAGTAATAATATAGTTATTACACATCAATGATCGATTTTAATAATTCTCAATGGTACTAATAATAGGATACCATTGTTAATTTTCATTATTTTAAGTACCTGATTATGCAATCTTAGTATTAATTATTAATATTAATGTTAATGAACAATATTATTAGTCCCTAATACTAATCATAATTTTCTTACCCGCAATCCTTTGTATTGATTTAAGTAACATTCATGGTGGATATCATTATTTGAATATTAATGGTGATATTAATATTAATTACCATTCCAAATCGTTAACATTTTAATCCACCATAAATTTTTACGAAGTTTATTGTGATCATTAATATCGATATTATTATTATATATTTAATATATTTATTAATATTAATAATTGATTGATGCTGATATCCAAAAGGGGGAGGATGTTACTACTTAAAACATCACAAACGATGTACACTGACCCAATGATATTGCTTCAAATTTCCTTCCAAGAAGGGAATATAGACAGGCAATATTGCTGGGAGTAGACACACTCCTGGGATAATGTAATTAATCTTCAGGAGGATGATTGCGATATGATTCCCAATATAGACGTGGCGTGGCGGCGGCTGGCGGCCCCGGATCGCGGGGGGGCGGGTCCCCCGCCCCCCGGCGATGGGGGTCCGCCAGCCGCCGGGGGGGCGTGGCGTGGCGGCGGCTGGCGGCCCCGGATCGCGGGGGGGCGGGTCCCCCGCCCCCCGGCGATGGGGGTCCGCCAGCCGCCGGGGGGCGTGGCGTGGCGGCGGCTGGCGGCCCCGGATCGCGGGGGGGCAGGTCCCCCGCCCCCCGGCGATGGGGGTCCGCCAGCCGCCGGGGGGCGTGGCGTGGCGGCGGCTGGCGGCCCCGGATCGCGGGGGGCGGGTCCCCCGCCCCCCGGCGATGGGGGTCCGCCAGCCGCCGGGGGGCGTGGCGTGGCGGCGGCTGGCGGCCCCGGATCGCGGGGGGCGGGTCCCCCGCCCCCCGGCGATGGGGGTCCGCCAGCCGCCGGGGGGGCGTGGCGTGGCGGCGGCTGGCGGCCCCGGATCGCGGGGGGGCGGGTCCCCCGCCCCCCGGCGATGGGGGTCCGCCAGCCGCCGGGGGGGCGTGGCGTGGCGGCGGCTGGCGGCCCCGGATCGCGGGGGGGCGGGTCCCCCGCCCCCCGGCGATGGGGGTCCGCCAGCCGCCGGGGGGGCGTGGCGTGGCGGCGGCTGGCGGCCCCGGATCGCGGGGGGGCGGGTCCCCCGCCCCCCGGCGATGGGGGTCCGCCAGCCGCCGGGGGGGCGTGGCGTGGCGGCGGCTGGCGGCCCCGGATCGCGGGGGGGGGGTCCCCCGCCCCCCGGCGATGGGGGTCCGCCAGCCGCCGGGGGGGCGTGGCGTGGCGGCGGCTGGCGGCCCCGGATCGCGGGGGGGCGGGTCCCCCGCCCCCCGGCGATGGGGGTCCGCCAGCCCGGGGGGGCGTGGCGTGGCGGCGGCTGGCGGCCCCGGATCGCGGGGGGGCGGGTCCCCCGCCCCCCGGCGATGGGGGTCCGCCAGCCGCCGGGGGGGTGGGCGTGGCGTGGCGGCGGCTGGCGGCCCCGGATCGCGGGGGGGCGGGTCCCCCCCCCCGGCGATGGGGGTCCGCCAGCCGCCGGGGGGGGCGTGGCGTGGCGGCGGCTGGCGGCCCCGGATCGCGGGGGGGCGGGTCCCCCGCCCCCCGGCGATGGGGGTCCGCCAGCCGCCGGCGGGGGTGGCGTGGCGGCGGCTGGCGGCCCCGGATCGCGGGGGGGCGGGTCCCCCGCCCCCCGGCGATGGGGGTCAGCCAGCCGCCGGGGGGGCGTGGCGTGGCGGCGGCTGGTGGCCCCGGATCGCGGGGGTCGGGCACCCCGCCCCCGGCGATGCAGGCCCCCAGTTGTGGGGGCCGTGATGTGGCGGCCTCTTGGGGCCCACAAGTAGGTGTACACTGCCTGTGGTATTCCGAGTAATAATATAGTTATTACACATCAATGATCAATTTTAATAATTCTCAATGGTACTAATAATAGGATACCATTGTTAATTTTCATTATTTTAAGTACCTGATTATGCAATCTTAGTATTAATTATTAATATTAATGTTAATGAACAATATTATTAGTCCCTAATACTAATCATAATTTTCTTACCCGCAATCCTTTGTATTGATTTAAGTAACATTCATGGTGGATATCATTATTTGAATATTAATGGATATTAATATTAATTACCATTCCAAATCGTTAACATTTTAATCCACCATAAATTTTTACGAAGTTTATTGTGATCATTAATATCGATTATTATTATTAATATTTAATATATTTATTAATATTAATAATTGATTGATGCTGATATCCAAAGGGGGAGGATGTTACTACTTAAAACATCACAAACGATGTACACTGACCCAATGATATTGCTTCAAATTTCCTTCCAAGAGGGAATATAGACAGGCAATATTGCTGGGAGTAGACACACTCCTGGGATAATGTAATTAATCTTCAGGAGGATGATTGCGATATGATTCCCAATATAGACGTGGCGTGGCGGCGGCTGGCGGCCCCGGATCGCGGGGGGGCGGGTCCCCGCCCCCGGCGATGGGGGTCCGCCAGCCGCCGGGGGGGCGTGGCGTGGCGGCGGCTGGCGGCCCCGGATCGCGGGGGGGCGGGTCCCCCGCCCCCCGGCGATGGGGGTCCGCCAGCCGCCGGGGGGGCGTGGCGTGGCGGCGGCTGGCGGCCCCGGATCGCGGGGGGGCGGGTCCCCCGCCCCCCGGCGATGGGGGTCCGCCAGCCGCCGGGGGGGCGTGGCGTGGCGGCGGCTGGCGGCCCCGGATCGCGGGGGGGCGGGTCCCCCGCCCCCCGGCGATGGGGGTCCGCCAGCCGCCGGGGGGCGTGGCGTGGCGGCGGCTGGCGGCCCCGGATCGCGGGGGGGCGGGTCCCCCGCCCCCCGGCGATGGGGGTCCGCCAGCCGCCGGGGGGGCGTGGCGTGGCGGCGGCTGGCGGCCCCGGATCGCGGGGGGGCGGGTCCCCCGCCCCCCGGCGATGGGGGTCCGCCAGCCGCCGGGGGGGCGTGGCGTGGCGGCGGCTGGCGGCCCCGGATCGCGGGGGGGCGGGTCCCCCGCCCCCCGGCGATGGGGGTCCGCCAGCCGCCGGGGGGGCGTGGCGTGGCGGCGGCTGGCGGCCCCGGATCGCGGGGGGGCGGGTCCCCCGCCCCCGGCGATGGGGGTCCGCCAGCCGCCGGGGGGCGTGGCGTGGCGGCGGCTGGCGGCCCCGGATCGCGGGGGGGCGGGTCCCCCGCCCCCCGGCGATGGGGGTCCGCCAGCCGCCGGGGGGCGTGGCGTGGCGGCGGCTGGCGGCCCCGGATCGCGGGGGGGCGGGTCCCCCGCCCCCGGCGATGGGGGTCCGCCAGCCGCCGGGGGGGCGTGGCGTGGCGGCGGCTGGCGGCCCCGGATCGCGGGGGGGCGGGTCCCCCGCCCCCCGGCGATGGGGGTCCGCCAGCCGCCGGGGGGCGTGGCGTGGCGGCGGCTGGCGGCCCCGGATCGCGGGGGGCGGGTCCCCCCCCCCGGCGATGGGGGTCCGCCAGCCGCCGGGGGGGGTGGCGTGGCGGCGGCTGGCGGCCCCGGATCGCGGGGGGGCGGGTCCCCCGCCCCCCGGCGATGGGGGTCCGCCAGCCGCCGGGGGGCGTGGCGTGGCGGCGGCTGGCGGCCCCGGATCGCGGGGGCGGTCCCCCCCCCGGCGATGGAGACCCCCAGTCTTGGTGGCCGTGATGTGTCAGCGTCTTGGGGCCCACAAGTAGGTGTACACTGCCTGTGGTATTCCGAGTAATAATATATTACACATCAATGATCGATTTTAGTAATTCTCAATGGTACTAATAATAGGATACCATTGTTAATTTTCATTATTTTAAGTACCTGATTATGCAATCTTAGTATTAATTATTAATATTAATGTTAATGAACAATATTATTAGTCCCTAATACTAATCATAATTTTCTTACCCGCATCACTTTGTATTGATTTAAGTAACATTCATGGCGGATATCATTATTTGAATATTAATGGTGATATTAATATTAATTACCATTCCAAATCGTTAACATTTTAATCCACCATAAATTTTTACGAAGTTTATTGTGATCATTAATATCGATTATTAGTATTAATATTTAATATATTTATTAATATTAATTATTAATTGATTGCTGATATCCAAGGGGGAGATGTTACTACTTAAAACATCACAAAAGATGTTCACTCACCCAATGATATTGCTTCAAATTTCCGTCCAAGAAGGGAATATAGACAGGCAATATTGCTGGGAGTAGACACACACCTGGGATAATGTAATTAATCTTCAGGAGGAAGATTGCGATATGATTCCCAATATAGACGTGGCGTGGCGGCGGCTGGCGGCCCCGGATCGCCTGGGGGGCGGGTCCCCCGCCCCCCGGCGATGGGGGTCCGCCAGCCGCCCGGCGGCGTGGCGTGGCGGCGGCTGGGGGCCCCGGATCGCGGGGGGGCGGGTCCCCCCCCCCCGGCGATGGGGGTCCGCCAGCCGCCGCGGGGCGTGGCGTGGCGTGGCTACGGCTGGGGGCCCCGGATAACGGGGGGCGGGTCCCCCGTCTCCCGGCGATGGGGGTCCGCCAGCCGCCGCGGGGGCGTGGCGTGGCGGCGGCTGGGGGCCCCGGATCGCGGGGGGGCGGGTCCCCCGCCCCCCGGCGATGGGGGTCCGCCAGCCGCCGGGGGGCGTGGCGTGGCGGCGGCTGGGAGCCCCGGATCGCGGGGGGGCGGGTCCCCCGCCCCCCGGCGATGGGGGTCCGCCAGCCGCCGGGGGGGCGTGGCGTGGCGGCGGCTGGCGGCCCCGGATCGCGGGGGGGCGGGTCCCCCGCCCCGGCGATGGGGGTCCGCCAGCCGCCGGGGGGGCGTGGCGTGGCGGCGGCGGCCCCGGATCGCGGGGGGGCGGGTCCCCCGCCCCCCGGCGATGGGGGTCCGCCAGCCGCCGGGGGGGCGTGGCGTGGCGGCGGCTGGCGGCCCCGGATCGCGGGGGGGCGGGTCCCCCGCCCCCCGGCGATGGGGGTCCGCCAGCCGCCGGGGGGGCGTGGCGTGGCGGCGGCTGGCGGCCCCGGATCGCGGGGGGGCGGGTCCCCCGCCCCCGGCGATGGGGGTCCGCCAGCCGCCGGGGGGGCGTGGCGTGGCGGCGGCTGGCGGCCCCGGATCGCGGGGGGGCGGGTCCCCCGCCCCCCGGCGATGGGGGTCCGCCAGCCGCCGGGGGGCGTGGCGTGGCGGCGGCTGGCGGCCCCGGATCGCGGGGGGGCGGGTCCCCCGCCCCCCGGCGATGGGGGTCCGCCAGCCGCCGGGGGGCGTGGCGTGGCGGCGGCTGGCGGCCCCGGATCGCGGGGGGGCGGGTCCCCCGCCCCCCGGCGATGGGGGTCCGCCAGCCGCCGGGGGGGCGTGGCGTGGCGGCGGCTGGCGGCCCCGGATCGCGGGGGGGCGGGTCCCCCGCCCCCCGGCGATGGGGGTCCGCCAGCCGCCGGGGGGGTGGCGTGGCGGCGGCTGGCGGCCCCGGATCGCGGGGGGGCGGGTCCCCCGCCCCCCGGCGATGGGGGTCCGCCAGCCGCCGGGGGGCGTGGCGTGGCGGCGGCTGGCGGCCCCGGATCGCGGGGGGGCGGGTCCCCCGCCCCCCGGCGATGGGGGTCCGCCAGCCGCCGGGGGGGCGTGGCGTGGCGGCGGCTGGCGGCCCCGGATCGCGGGGGGGCGGGTCCCCCGCCCCCCGGCGATGGGGGTCCGCCAGCCGCCGGGGGGGCGTGGCGTGGCGGCGGCTGGCGGCCCCGGATCGCGGGGGGGCGGGTCCCCCGCCCCCCGGCGATGGGGGTCCGCCAGCCGCCGGGGGGGCGTGGCGTGGCGGCGGCTGGCGGCCCCGGATCGCGGGGGGGCGGGTCCCCCGCCCCCCGGCGATGGGGGTCCGCCAGCCGCCGGGGGGGGTGGCGTGGCGGCGGCTGGCGGCCCCGGATCGCGGGGGGGCGGGTCCCCCGCCCCCCGGCGATGGGGGTCCGCCAGCCGCCGGGGGGGTGGCGTGGCGGCGGCTGGCGGCCCCGGATCGCGGGGGGCGGGTCCCCCGCCCCCCGGCGATGGGGGTCCGCCAGCCGCCGGGGGGGCGTGGCGTGGCGGCGGCTGGCGGCCCCGGATCGCGGGGGGGCGGGTCCCCCCCCCCCGGCGATGGGGGTCCGCCAGCCGCCGGGGGGGGTGGCGTGGCGGCGGCTGGCGGCCCCGGATCGCGGGGGGGCGGGTCCCCCGCCCCCCGGCGATGGGGGTCCGCCAGCCGCCGGGGGGGCGTGGCGTGGCGGCGGCTGGCGGCCCCGGATCGCGGGTGGGCGGTCACCCCGCCCCACGCGATGGGGTCCCCAGCGTGGGGGCCGTGATGGGCGCGCTTGGGCCCACAAGTAGGTGTACACTGCCTGTGGTATTCCGAGTAATAATATAGTTATTACACATCAGTGATCGATTTTAGTAAACTCAATGGTACTAATAATGGGATACCATGGTTAATTTTCATTATTTTAAGTACCTGATTATGCAATCTTAGTATTAATTATTATTAATGTTAATGAACAATATTATTAGTCCCTAATACTAATCATAATTTTCTTACCCGCATCCTTTGTATTGATTTAAGTAACATTCATGGCGGATATCATTTGAATATTAATGGTGATATTAATATTAATTACCATTCCAAATCGTTAACATTTTAATCCACCATAAATTTTTACGAAGTTTATTGTGATCATTAATATCGATTATTAGTATTAATATTTAATATATTTATTAATATTAATAATTGATTGTTGCTGATATCCAAGGGGGAGGATGTTACTACTTAAAACATCACAAAAGATGTACACTACCCAATGATATTGCTTCAAATTTCCGTCCAAGAAGGGAATATAGGCAATATTGCTGGGAGTAGACAGACACCTGGGATAATGTAATTAATCTTCAGGAGGAGATTGCGATATGATTCCCAATATAGACGTGGCGTGGCGGCGGCTGGCGGCCCCGGATCGCGGGGGGGCGGGTCCCCGCCCCCGGCGATGGGGGTCCGCCAGCCGCCGGGGGGCGTGGCGTGGCGGCGGCTGGCGGCCCCGGATCGCGGGGGGCGGGTCCCCCGCCCCCGGCGATGGGGGTCCGCCAGCCGCCGGGGGGGCGTGGCGTGGCGGCGGCTGGCGGCCCCGGATCGCGGGGGGGCGGGTCCCCCGCCCCCCGGCGATGGGGGTCCGCCAGCCGCCGGGGGGGCGTGGCGTGGCGGCGGCTGGCGGCCCCGGATCGCGGGGGGGCGGGTCCCCCGCCCCCCGGCGATGGGGGTCCGCCAGCCGCCGGGGGGGCGTGGCGTGGCGGCGGCTGGCGGCCCCGGATCGCGGGGGGGCGGGTCCCCCGCCCCCCGGCGATGGGGGTCCGCCAGCCGCCGGGGGGGCGTGGCGTGGCGGCGGCTGGCGGCCCCGGATCGCGGGGGGGCGGGTCCCCCGCCCCCCGGCGATGGGGGTCCGCCAGCCGCCGGGGGGGGTGGCGGGGGCGTGGCTGGCGGCGGCGGCCGGATCGCGGGGGGGCGGGTCCCCCGCCCCCCGGCGATGGGGGTCCGCCAGCCGCCGGGGGGGCGTGGCGTGGCGGCGGCTGGCGGCCCCGGATCGCGGGGGGGCGGGTCCCCCGCCCCCGGCGATGGGGGTCCGCCAGCCGGGGGGGCGTGGCGTGGCGGCGGCTGGCGGCCCCGGATCGCGGGGGGGCGGGTCCCCCGCCCCCCGGCGATGGGGGTCCGCCAGCCGCCGGGGGGGCGTGGCGTGGCGGCGGCTGGCGGCCCCGGATCGCGGGGGGGCGGGTCCCCCGCCCCCCGGCGATGGGGGTCCGCCAGCCGCCGGGGGGGCGTGGCGTGGCGGCGGCTGGCGGCCCCGGATCGCGGGGGGGCGGGTCCCCCGCCCCCCGGCGATGGGGGTCCGCCAGCCGCCGGGGGGCGTGGCGTGGCGGCGCGGCTGGCGGCCCCGGATCGCGGGGGGGCGGGTCCCCCGCCCCCCGGCGATGGGGGTCCGCCAGCCGCCGGGGGGGTGGCGTGGCGGCGGCTGGCGGCGGCCCCGGATCGCGGGGGGGCGGGTCCCCCGCCCCCCGGCGATGGGGGTCCGCCAGCCGCCGGGGGGGGTGGCGTGGCGGGGCTGGCGGCCCCGGATCGGGGGGGCGGGTCCCGCCCCCGGCGATGGAGGTCCCCAGGCGTGGGGGCCGTGTGATGTGGCGGCGTCTTGGGCCCACAAGTAGGTGTACACTGCCTGTGGTATTCCGAGTAATAATATATTGCACATCAATGATCGATTTTAGTAATTCTCAATGGTACTAATAATAGGATACCATTGTTAATTTTCATTATTTGAAGTACCTGATGATGCAATCTTAGTATTAATTATTAATATTAATGTTAATGAACAATATTATTAGTCCCTAATACTAATCATTTTCTTACCCACATCACTTTGTATTGATTTAAGTAACATTCATGGCGGATATCATTATTTGAATATTAATGGTGATATTAATATTAATTACCATTCCAAATCGTTAACATTTTATTCCAGCATAAATTTTTACGAAGTTTATTGTGATCATTAATATTGATTATTATTATTATATTTAATTATTATTAATATTAATAATTGATTGATGCTGATATCCAAGGGGGAGGATGTTACTACTTAAAACATCACAAAGATGTACACTGACCCAATGATATTGCTTCAAATTTCCCTCCAAGAAGGGAATATAGACAGGCAATATTACTGGGAGTAGACACACACCTGGGATAATGTAATTAAACTTCAGGAGGAAGATTGCGATATGATTCCCAATATATACGTGGCGTGGCGGCGGCTGGCGGCCCCGGATCGCGGGGGGGCGGGTCCCCGCCCCCCGGCGATGGGGGTCCGCCAGCCGCCGGGGGGGCGTGGCGTGGCGGCGGCTGGGGGCCCCGGATCGCGGGGGGGCGGGTCCCCCGCCCCCCGGCGATGGGGGTCCGCCAGCCGCCGGGGGGGTGGCGTGGCGGCGGCTGGCGGCCCCGGATCGGGGGGGCGGGTCCCCCGCCCCCCGGCGATGGGGGTCCGCCAGCCGCCGGGGGGGCGTGGCGTGGCGGCGGCTGGCGGCCCGGAGGGGGGGGGGGTCCCCCGCCCCCGGCGATGGGGGTCCGCCAGCCGCCGGGGGGGCGTGGCGTGGCGGCGGCTGGCGGCCCCGGATCGCGGGGGGGCGGGTCCCCCGCCCCCCGGCGATGGGGGTCCGCCAGCCGCCGGGGGGGCGTGGCGGCGTGGCGGCGGCTGGCGGCCCCGGATCGGGGGGGCGGGTCCCCCGCCCCCCGGCGATGGGGGTCCGCCAGCCGCCGGGGGGGCGTGGCGTGGCGGCGGCTGGCGGCCCCGGATCGCGGGGGGGCGGGTCCCCCGCCCCCCGGCGATGGGGGTCCGCCAGCCGGGGGGGGCGTGGCGTGGCGGCGGCTGGCGGCCCCGGATCGCGGGGGGGCGGGTCCCCCGCCCCCCGGCGATGGGGGTCCGCCAGCCGCCGGGGGGGCGTGGCGTGGCGGCGGCTGGCGGCCCCGGATCGCGGGGGGGCGGGTCCCCCGCCCCCCGGCGATGGGGGTCCGCCAGCCGCCGGGGGGGCGTGGCGTGGCGGCGGCTGGCGGCCCCGGATCGGGGGGGGCGGGTCCCCCGCCCCCCGGCGATGGGGGTCCGCCAGCCGCCGGGGGGGCGTGGCGTGGCGGCGGCTGGCGGCCCCGGATCGGGGGGGCGGGTCCCCGCCCCCGGCGATGGGGGTCCGCCAGCCGCCGGGGGGGCGTGGCGTGGCGGCGGCTGGCGGCCCCGGATCGCGGGGGGGCGGGTCCCCGCCCCCGGCGATGGGGGTCCGCCAGCCGCCGGGGGGGCGTGGCGTGGCGGCGGCTGGCGGCCCCGGATCGCGGGGGGGCGGGTCCCCGCCCCCGGCGATGGGGGTCCGCCAGCCGCCGGGGGGGCGTGGCGTGGCGGCGGCTGGCGGCCCCGGATCGCGGGGGGGCGGGTCCCCGCCC
>NW_022144474.1:0-16089 GCF_007565055.1 Rhinopithecus roxellana
ACAACAGGGTGACTATAGAAAATAATAATTTAGTTGTACATTTAAAAATAACTATAAGAGTATAATTGGATTGTTTGTAACAACAAGGATAAATGCTTGCAGGGATGCATACCCATTTTCCATGATGTGATTATTATGCATTGCATCCCTGTATCAAAACACCTCATGTATCTTACAAATATATACACCTACTATGTACTTACAAAAATTAAAATAAAAAATTATAAATAAAAATAAAATTAAAATAAAAAAGTAAATTTGACAGTTCTCCTGTGTTTAGAGTTTTAAATTATTGAAATCAATTTTTATTATATTTTCCTATAATTATTTACATGCATTTTACTTGCTAATTTGGTCTGTCCCTTAGCAAGTCAGAGATTTGAAACAAGATAGATAGTAAAAAATCAATAGTAAGTGAGCATTGCATAATCTTGGTAAAATACTGACCCAAAATATCACATACAGAAAGATGCTTTCAAATCTAAAGCTACTAATTCTTTTGGAGCTCAACAATGTAGATTCATTTCATCTTCTTCATTTTCCACATCCTCTATATTTAAAATCTTTAAACATGCATAAAAGATTCATTACAATATGAAATCTCCATTTGAAAGTTACAAAAGCAACTCTATATGACACATTTTTTACACAGAAATCCTTGAACCATTATCTAAATACCACAATTGTCATTACTTCATGGAATACGCTTCCTAAATACAGAACAATTATTTCTTATTAAAAATTTTTAGTTGATATGTAACAGTTACTTTTATTTCTCAAAATTTTTATTGGTATTTAATAGTTTTGATATTTCTTTAACAACGTACAATAAAAGAAGAATACTCCAAGAATTAAACCTAATCCTGAAACTGGAGGGCCTTGGCGCTTCTCAGTGGTTTGTAAGTTACAGTAAGGCAGTACTACACACACTTATACACAACCCTAATAATGACACACTTCACATAGGGTTAGGTATCTTGGTATATCAGGATGTGAGTTACTCACTTCTGAAAACTTTCCAGGAAAGGCCTACGTACAGACAAACACTTCTTTATTTCGATTTCAGGATTCCCAGCCTTGCCAAATTCTCATGTTAGTCCAGGACCCATGGATACTATCTTCCTCTTCTGACAATTCCTTGTTCACTGCCACATTTACTCTATGATACTTTCAGGCAGGGAGAGAGAGTAGAACAACGTTTACATACTTTATACACTCCAAAACACTAATGCTTTCCACCTAACCTGCACATGATTCCCTTGGGATACAAGTCTGTAATAAGAGTGATAATGTTTCATTTAGAACTTCTGAATAGAAATAACTAATTTTAGATTATCGATCATTCACTATCAGTATATTAATTATCTATTGCTGCATAACAAATTACCCTAAAACTTAACAGCTTAAAACAGCAAACATTTATTATTTTTTAGTTTCTGTGGATCAGGAATCTGAATGCAGCTTACCTGGGTGGCCTCTGGCTCAGAGTCTCTCATGAGCCTCAATCAAGGTGTCAGCTGGGGGCCACAGTCATCTCAAGGCTCTACTGGAGGAAGAACTAATTCCAAATTCACGAATGCTGTTCCTTGTGAGCTGTTAGATTGAGGGCCTCAGTCCCTTGCTGGCTGTTGGCTGGAGGCCATTCTCAGCTCCTGTCATATGGGCCTCTCCATAGGGCAGTTTATAACATGGCAGCTGGCTTCATAAGAGCAAACTAGCAAGAAGAGCCTGAGAGAGAGTATAAGGTGGAAGACATATTTTTTTTTTTTTGGTCTTATTTCTGAGATTTCTTCATCTCTGTTTTCCAAATCTTCTGTTGGTTTTTGAAATTCTGCTATCATGTTTTCACTTCTAATAACTTTTTTTGATTGTTATTTCTAAAGGGTTTTTCCATTGTAGTACCCTAGTCTTGTTTCATGGATGCAATATTTTCCCTTAACTCCCTGAGGATGTTAATAATCAAAATATTTGTATCCATTATGGTTCAACTACAGAGACAGAACCACAAGGAGGTGTGTGTGTGTGTGTGTGTGTGTGTGTCTGTGTTTCTTTGTATCTGATGTTAGAATGTGAAGTCCACAGGGCAGTCTGTCAGGAGAGAAGATAACTGTAAAGTGGGGAAGGGAAAATGCAGTCTGGGATCTCACAAGGAGAGACTGAAATCAGTTCTGACCTTAGTGGTGTGAGTGTTCTGCTTCATCATGGAGGTAAACACACATGCTCGCCTTAGGAATTGGAAAAGCTGAAGGAGGATCCAGGGGAAGGTAGAGAAGTTGCTGGTTCAGCCACTACTTCACACTAGCAGATTAGCAACAACTTGTGTGAGCTACAAAATGGCCACCGTTTCCTGTCTAAGCTCCAAATCTTCCAAGAATCTCCCTTGCGGCTGATGGCAACAGGAAACATACAATAAAGAGAATTCTGGGAAATGTAGTTCAGTGTAGCCAAGTTGACACATTATAAAGCCACCACAATTACCAATTACCAAACTCCTTTTTCTTTTTTTTTTTGAGACGGAGTCTGGCTCTGTCACTCAGACTGGAGTGCAGTGGCGCAATCTCCGCTCACTGCAAGCTCTGCTTCCTGGGTTCATGCCATTCTCCTGCCTCAGCCTCCCGAGTAGCTGGGACTACAGGCGCCCACCACCACGCCTGGCTAATTTTTTGTATTT
Organism: Rhinopithecus roxellana; assembly: GCF_007565055.1. Lineage (NCBI taxonomy): Eukaryota > Metazoa > Chordata > Mammalia > Primates > Cercopithecidae > Rhinopithecus > Rhinopithecus roxellana. The sequence continues at coordinate 2,672 of NW_022144474.1, forward strand.
TTAGTAGGGACAGCATTTCACAGTGTTTGCCAGGATGGTCTCGATCTCCTGACCTCATGATCTGCCCGCCTCGGCCTCCCAGACTGCTGGGATTACAGGCATGAGCCACCACGCCCAGCACCAACTACTTTTTAGATTGCTATAGATTGCTAATACCATACACTTAAAAATGCATTTCATAGAGGTTGATTCATTCAACATTTATTGAATGTAAGAACTAAAATAAGATCCTATGCCTCCCAACCACTGAATGGACTCCTTTTTGGACACGGTGACCTCAGAGAAATCTTAAAATTGAGTTCCCAGTCATGATGTGACAAGAGGTTGGACACAGTTTGTTATATTCCCTTCCTTTTGTGGTTAGACACAACAATTGATCAACAACAGTGTTAAATAGAGATCATAAGACTGATAGAACAGGGTCTTTGTGACAATAAGATACCAAATTATAAACATGCCAGGCAAGGGTTAAGTCACGCACCACCACACTTACAGAATAAACTATGTTCTATCTGCACAACACACTTTTCTTTGTCACTAATAGCTAAACAAGCACTGGCCTTGAGGTACACATTTTTTTTTTTTTTTTTTTTTTTTTTTTTTTTTTTTTTTTTTGTGAGACTGAGTCTCACTCTATCACCCAGGCTGGAGTGCAGTGGTATAATCTCAGTTCACTGCAGCCTCCATCTCCCGGGTTCAAGTGATTCTCTTGCCTCAGACCCCCAAGCAGCTGGGATTACAGGTGCACACCACCATGCCTGGTTAGGTTTTGTATTTTTAGTAGAGACAGGGTTTCATCATGTTGGTCAGGTTGGTCTTGAACTTCTGACCTCAGGTGATCCACCTGCCTTGGCCTCCCAAAGTGTTGAGATTACAAGCGTGGGTCACTGCACATGGCCTGAGATAAACAATTTTAAAACATTGCGGCTCATCCACCACCAGGCATTGACTGACTAACCTCTTGTACTAAAAGCCATAAAGGAGAATGATTCAGTAACTTTCTTCTGATGAGAGACCACCAACCATAGACTGGTTCTCATTTGTTTACAGAGGCTGCACACCTGAATGCCTCCATGTCCGTGCTTTAGCTTTTGATGTATAGGGCCTAATAGTAATTCATTTAAATGTTAAGTCTCTACCCTAACGTGAACTTGGGTTGTATGTTACATATATGTTTGTTGAATACCCATGTGTCAGGATCCCCTTTGTGACTATTCATAGTTCCTGCTATAACCTGTTAAATATATATACCTGGCCAACCTGTTCAACATAAGTTCCTCTTCCACCCTCCCCTCCCTCAAAGTGCCTGTTTCTGGTCTCTACTGGAGGCTGTACTTCCCAGCCTGTGGAATGGCCACCCTGCAGACTATAAATCTTTATACAAAATAAAGTATTTTCTAAATTTATAAATTTGTGATTTTTAAGTTGACAAGGCTCAATAGATTATCTATTGAGACTTGTCAACTTAAAATCACAAATTTATAAATTTAGAAAAATACTTTATTTTGTATAAAGATTTATAGTCTGCAGGGTGGCCATTCCACAGGCTGGGAAGTACAGCCTCCAGTAGAGACCAGAACAGGCACTTTGAGGGAGGGGAGGGTGGCAGAGGAACTTATGTTGAACAGGTGGCCAGGTATATATATTTAACAGGTTATAGCAGGAACTATGAATAGTCACAAAGGGGATCCTGACACATGGGTATTCAACAAACATATATGTAACATACAACCCAAGTTCACGTTAGGGTAGAGACTTAACATTTAAATGAATTACTATTAGGCCCTATACATCAAAAGCTAAAGCACGGACATGGAGGCATTCAGGTGTGCAGCCTCTGTAAACAAATGAGAACCAGTCTATGGTTGGTGGTCTCTCATCAGAAGAAAGTTACTGAAATCATTCTCCTTTAGGCTTTTAGTACAAGAGGTTAGTCAGTCAATGCCTGGTGGTGGATGAGCCGCAATTGTTTTAAAATTGTTTATCTCAGGCCATGTGCAGTGACCCACGCTTGTAATCTCAACACTTTGGGCAGGCCAAGGCAGGTGGATCACCTGAGGTCAGAAGTTCAAGACAACCTGACCAACATGATGAAACCCTGTCTCTACTAAAAATACAAAACCTAACCAGGCATGGTGGTGTGCACCTGTAATCCCAGCTGCTTGGGGGTCTGAGGCAAGAGAATCACTTGAACCCGGGAGATGGAGGCTGCAGTGAACTGAGATTATACCACTGCACTCCAGCCTGGGTGATAGAGTGAGACTCAGTCTCACAAAAAAAAAAAAAAAAAAAAAAAAAAAAAAAAAAAAAAATGTGTACCTCAAGGCCAGTGCTTGTTTAGCTATTAGTGACAAAGAAAAGTGTGGTTGGCAGATAGAACATAGTTTATTCTGTAAGTGTGGTGGTGCGTGAATTAACCCTTGCCTGGCATGTTTATAATTTGGTATCTTATTGTCACAAAGACCCTGTTCTATCAGTCTTATGATCTCTATTTAACACTGTTGTTGATCAATTGTTGTGTCTAAACCACAAAAGGAAGGGAATATAACAACTGTGTCCAACCTCTTGTCACATCATGACTGGGAACTCAATTTTTAAGATTTCTCTGAGGTCACCGTGTCCAAAAAAGGAGTCCATTCAGTGGTTGGGAGGCATAGGATCTTATTTTTAGTTCTTACATTCAATAAATGTTGAATGAATCAACCTCTATGAAATGCATTTTTAAGTGTATGGTATAGCAATCTATAGCAATCTAAAAAGTAGTTGGTGCTGGGCGTGGTGGCTCATGCCTGTAATCCCAGCAGTCTGGGAGGCCGAGGCGGGCAGATCATGAGGTCAGGAGATCGAGACCATCCTGGCAAACACTGTGAAATGCTGTCCCTACTAAAAATACCAAAAAAATTAGCCAGGCGTGGTGGTGGGCGCCTGTAGTCCCAGCTACTCGGGAGGCTGAGGCAGGAGAATGGCATTGAACCCAGGAAGCAGAGCTTGCAGTGAGCGGAGATTGCGCCACTGCACTCCAGTCTGAGTGACAGAGCCAGACTCCGTCTCAAAAAAAAAAAAGAAAAGGAGTTTGGTAATTGGTAATTGTGGTGGCTTTATAATGTGTCAACTTGCTACACTGAACTACATTTCCCAGAATTCTCTTTATTGTATGTTTCCTGTTGCCATCAGCCGCAAGGGAGATTCTTGGAAGATTTGGAGCTTAGACAGGAAAACGGTGGGCCATTTTGTAGCTCACACAAGTTGTTGCTAATCTGCTAGTGTGAAGTAGTGGCTGAACCAGCAACTTCTCTACCTTCCCCTGGATCCTCCTTCAGCTTTTCCAATTCCTAAGGCGAGCATGTGTGTTTACCTCCATGATGAAGCAGAACACTCACACCACTAAGGTCAGAACTGATTTCAGTCTCTCCTTGTGAGATCCCAGACTGCATTTTCCCTTCCCCACTTTACAGTTACTTCTCTCCTGACAGACTGCCCTGTGGACTTCACATTCTAACATCAGATACAAAGAAACACAGACAACACACACACACACACACACACACCTCCTTGTGGTTCTGTCTCTGTAGTTTGAACCATAATGGATACAAATATTTTGATTATTAACATCCTCCGGGAGTTAAGGGAAATATTGCATCCATGAAACAAGACTAGGGTACTACAATGGAAAAACCCTTTAGAAATAACAATCAAAAAAGTTATTAGAAGTGAAAAACATGATAGCAGAAATTTCAAAACCAACAGAAGATTTGGAAAACAGAGATGAAGAAATCTCAGAAATAAGACCAAAAAAAAAAAAATCATGTCTTCCACCTTATACTCCTCTCTCAGGCTCTTCTTGCTAGTTTGCTCTTATGAAGCCAGCTGCCATGTTATAAACTGCCCTATGGAGAGGCCCATATGACAGGAGCTGAGAATGGCCTCCAGCCAACAGCCAGCAAGGGACTGAGGCCCTCAATCTAACAGCTCACAAGGAACAGCATTCGTGAATTTGGAATTAGTTCTTCCTCCAGTAGAGCCTTGAGATGACTGTGGCCCCCAGCTGACACCTTGATTGAGGCTCATGAGAGACTCTGAGCCAGAGGCACCCAGGTAAGCTGCATTCAGATTCCTGATCCACAGAAACTAAAAATAATAAATGTTTGCTGTTTTAAGCTGTTAAGTTTTAGGGTAATTTGTTATGCAGCAATAGATATTAATATACTGATAGTGAATGATCGATAATCTAAAATGAGTTATTTCTATTCAGAAGTTCTAAATGAAACATTATCACTCTTATTACAGACTGTATCCAAGGGAATCATGTGCAGGTTAGGTGGAAAGCATTAGTGTTTTGGAGTGTAATAAGTATGTAAACGTTGTTCTACTCTCTCTCCCTGCCTGAAAGTATCATAGAGTAAATGTGGCAGTGAACAAGGAATTGTCAGAAGAGGAAGATAGTATCCATGGGTCCTGGACTAACATGAGAATTTGGCAAGGCTGGGAATCCTGAAATCGAAATAAAGAAGTGTTTGTCCTGTACGTAGGCTTCCTGGAAAGTTTTCAGAAGTGAGTAACTCACATCCTGATATACCAAGATACCTAACCCTATGTGAAGTGTGTCATTATTAGGGTTGTGTATAAGTGTGTGTAGTACTGCCTTACTGTAACTTACAAACCACTGAGAAGCGCCAAGGCCCTCCAGTTTCAGGATTAGGTTTAATTCTTGGAGTATTCTTCTTTTATTGTACGTTGTTAAAGAAATATCAAAACTATTAAATACCAATAAAAATTTTGAGAAATAAAAGTAACGGTTACATATCAACTAAAAATTTTTAAATAAGAAATAATTGTTCTGTATTTAGGAAGCGTATTCCATGAAAGTAATGACAATTGTGGTATTTAGATAATGGTTCAAGGATTTCTGTGTAAAAAATGTGTCATATAGAGTTGCTTTTGTAACTTTCAAATGGAGATTTCATATTGTAATGAATCTTTTATGCATGTTTAAAGATTTTAAAATATAGAGGATGTGGAAAATGAAGAAGATGAAATGAAATCTACATTGTTGAGCTCCAAAAGAATTAGTAGCTTTAGATTTGAAAGCATCTTTCTGTATGTGATATTTTGGGTCAGTATTTTACCAAGATTATGCAATGCTCACTTACTATTGATTTTTTACTATCTATCTTGTTTCAAATCTCTGACTTGCTAAGGGACAGACCAAATTAGCAAGTAAAATGCATGTAATAATTATAGGAAAATATAATAAAAATTGATTTCAATAATTTAAAACTCTAAACACAGGAGAACTGTCAAATTTACTTTTTTATTTTAATTTTATTTTTATTTATAATTTTTATTTAATTTTGTAAGTACATAGTAGGTGTATATATTTGTAAGATACATGAGGTGTTTGTTGATACAGGGATGCAATGCATAATAATCACATCATGGAAAATGGGGTATGCATCCCTGCAAGCATTTATCCTTGTTGTTACAAACAATCCAATTATACTCTTATAGTTATTTTTAAAATGTACAACTAAATTATTATTTTCTATAGTCACCCTGTTGTGCTATCAAATGCTAGAACTTATTATTCTTTCTACCTATTTTTTTGTACTCTTTTTTTTTTTTTTTTTTTTTTTTTTTTTTTTTTTTGAGACGGAGTCTCGCTCTGTCGCCCAGGCTGGAGTGCAGTGGCCGGATCTCAGCTCACTGCAAGCTCCGCCTCCCGGGTCCACGCCATTCTCCTGCCCAGCCTCCCGAGTAGCTGGGACTACAGGCGCCGCCATCTCGCCCGGCTAATTTTTTTTTGTATTTTTTAAGTGGAGACGGGGTTTCACTGTGTTAGCCAGGATGGTCTCGACCTCCTGACCTTGTGATCCGCCCGCCTCGGCCTCCCAAAGTGCTGGGATTACAGGCTTGAGCCACCGCGCCCGGCCTTTTTTGTACTCATTAACCATCCCCACCTCCCTGCTCCACCACCCACCACTGTATTTCCCAACCTCTGGTACTCATCGTTCTACTCTCTATCTCCATGAGTTCAACTGTTGTGATTTTTAGATGCCACAAATAAGTGAAAACATGCGAAGTTTGTCTTTCTGTACCTGTTTATTTCGCTTAGCATAACGACCTCAGTTCCATCCATGTAGTTGCAAGTCACAGGATCTCATTCTTTTTTATGGCTGAATAGTACTTCATTGTGTATATGTACATTTTCTTCATTCATTCATCTGTTGTTAGACACTTTGGTTGCTTCCAAAGTTTGGCTATTGTGAACAGAGCCGCAACAAACATGGGAGTGCAGATATCTCTTCGATATACTGATTCCTTTCTTTTAGTTATATACCCAGCAGTGAGATTGCTGGATCATACTGTAGCTCTATTGTTAGTTTTTTTGATGAACCTCTAACTATTCTCCACAGTAGTTGTATTAATTTACATTCTCACCAATGGTGTGAGAGGGTTCTCTTTTTCCACATCCTTACCAGCAATTGTTATCACCTATCTTTTGTATAAAAGCCATTTTAACTGGGGTGAGATGATATCTCATTGTAGTTTTGATTTGCATTTATCTGATGATCAATGATGTTGAGCGTCTTTTCATGTGCCTGTTTGACATTTGACATTTGTATGTCTTCTTTTGAGAAATGTCTATTCAAATCTTTTAACCTTTTTTTTTTTCTTTCTTTCTTTTTTTTTTTTTTGAGACAGAGTCTCACTCTGTTGCCCAGGCTGGAGTGCAGTGGCATGATCTCGGCTCACTACAACCTCCGCCTCCCAGGCTCAAGAGATTCTCATGCCTCAGCTTCCTGAGTAGCTGGGATTACAGGCATCCACCACCATGACCAGCTAATTTTTGTATATTTAGTAGAGATGAGGTTTCACCATGTTGTCCAGGATGGTCTCGAACTCCTGAACTCAGGTGATCCACCTGCCTTGGCCTCCCAAAATGCTGGGAGTACCGTCATGAGCCACCGTGCCTGGCTTTCACACCCATTTTTTAATCAGATTATTAGATTTTGTTCCTATAGAGTTGTTGAGCTCCTTATATATTCTGCTTATTAATTCCTTGTCAGATGAGTAATTTGGTTAGGTGAATTCCTAGTATTTAACTTCATGTGTGGCTATTGTAAATGGAATTACTTTTTAAATTTCCTTTTTACATTGTTTAATGTTGGCATATAAATGCTACTGATTTTTGTACATTAATTTGCATCCAGCAACTTTACTGAATTATAAGTTCTAATACATTTTTTTTTTTGGTGGACTTTTGAGATTTCTCCAAATACAAGATAATATCATCTACAAACAAGGATAATTTGACCTCTTCCTTTTCAATTTGTATGCCCTTTATTTCATTCTCTTGTCTGATTGTTCTAGCTAGGGCTTCCAGTACTATGTTGAATAACAGTGGGGAAAGTGAGCATCCTCGTCACGTTCCCTACCTTAGAGGAAAGACTTTCAGTTTTTCCCCATTCAGTATTATACCAGCAGTTGAGTCTGTAGCCTATGGCTTTTATGATGTTGAATTGTGTTCCTATTATACCCAGTTTTTTAGGGTTTTTATCATGAAGGTTGTTGATTTTATCAAATGCTTTTTTGTCATCAATTGAAATGATCATATGGTCTTTGTCATTCATTCTGTTGATGTGATGCATCACATTGATTGATTTTTTTTATGTTGAACCATCCTTGCATCCCAGGGATAAATTCCACTTGGTCATGATGAATGCTTTTTTAATATGCTGTTAAATTAAGTTTGCCAGTATTTTGTTGAGAAGTTTTCCAACAATGTTCATCATGGATATGGATTATAGTTTTCTTTTTTGATGCATCCTTGTCTGGTTTTGGTATCAGGATAGTACTCGCTTGTAGGATGAATTTAGAAGTATTGCCTCCTCCTCTATTTTTCAGGATAATTTGAGTAGGATTGGTATTAGTTCTTCTTTAAATGTTTGGTAGAATTCAGCAGTAAAGCCCTCAGGTCCCTGGCTTTTATTTACTGGGTGACTTTTTATTATGGCTCTCATCTTGTTACTTGTTATTGGTCTGTTCAGGTTTTGGATTCTTCATGGTTAAATTTTGGTAGGTTGTATGTGGCTAGGAAATTTGTCCATTTCTTCTAGATTTTCCAATTCATTGGCATATCATTGCTCATAGTAATCACTAGTGATCCTTTGAATTTCTGTGATAAAAGTTGTAATGTATCCTTTTTCATCTCTGATTTTATTTATTTATTCTCTTTTTCCTTAGTCTAGCTACAGGTTTGTCAATTTTGTTTAACTTTTCAAAAAAAAAATGTTTTGTTGCATTGATCTTTTGCATTGTTTTCTTCATTTCAAATTCATTTATTCCTGCTCTGATCATTATTATTTCTCCTACTAGTTTTGAGATTGGTTTGCTCTTACTCTTCTAGCACTTTAAGATGCAGTGTTAGGTTGTTTATTTGAAGTTTTTTGTTCTTTTTTGATATAGGCACTTATAGCTATAAACTTCCCTTTCAATACTGCTTTTGCTATATCCCATTGGTTTGTGTGTTGTGTTTCCTTTATCATTTGTAAGGGAAGAGAACAAAAGTCTCTGCCTGGTAATCTAGAGAATTCTTCTGGATCTTGTCCAAGACCATCAAGGCGGTACCTCTATGGGTCTGCAAGAACCACAGTGTTACTGAGCTTGGGGTGCCCCCTAAAGCAGATACAGCTTAGATCACAATACTCAAGTCCTTTAGAAACTAGTACAGGCAATCAGAGAAGTCTTTCGTCATGAAGTGATATTTTAGCCAGGCAAAATATATAGCCTCTCACTAGATGTACCATATGACCCAGCTATCCCACTACTGGGTATATACCCAAAGGATTATAAATTATTCTACTACAAAGACACATGCACACGTATGTTTATTGCGGCACTATTCACAATAGCAAAGACTTGGAATCAACCCAAATGTCCATCTGTGACAGACTGGATTAAGAAAATGTGGCACATATCACCATGGAATACTATGCAGCCATAAAAAGGATGAGTTTGCGTCCTTTGTAGGGACATGGATGCAGCTGGAAACCATCATTCTTAGCAAACTATCACAAGAACAGAAAACCAAACACCGCATGTTCTCACTTATAGGTGGGAACTGAACAATGAGATCACTTGGACTCGGGAAGGGGAACATCACACACTGGGGCCTATCATGGGGAGGGGGAGGGGGGAGAGATTGCATTGGGGAGTTATACATGATATAAATGATGAATTGATGGGTGCTGACGAGTTGATGGGTGCGGCACACCAACATGGCACAAATATACATATGTTAACAAACCTGCACGTTATGCACATGTACCCTAGAACTTAAAGTATAATAAAAAAAAAAAATAAAAAAATAGAGGAGAAAGAGCAGTTATGTCAGGAGTAAAAGAAATAAAAATTATTTTTTCAACATTCATAGGTTCTTAACTGGAATAGATCCCTGTACCAAAAGATAAATTAACAAAAGAAAAACAAACAAGTTTATTAACATGTATATTTCATACATGAAACAACACTTGGGGCCAGGCACAGTGGCCCACACCTGTAATCCCAGCACTTTGGGAGACCGAGGCCGGCAGATCATCCGAGGTCAGTAGTTCGAGACCAGCCTGGTCAACATGGTGAAAACCTGTCTCTACTAAAATATAAAAATTAGCTGGGCGTGGTGCACATACCTGTAATTCCAGCTGCTTGGGAAGCTGAGGCAGGAGAATCGCTTGAACCTGGGAGGCGGAGGTTGCAGTGAGCCAAGATTGCACCACTGCACTTCAGCCTGGGCGACAGAGTGAGACTCCATCTCAAAAAAAAAACAAACAAAAAGAAATGTACACTTGGAGAATGAGTAGTTCTCAAAGAGGTTGCTTTGAATTCCAGCTTATATATCATCTTCAATAAAGAATGGTCAATTTTTGAGAAGTGACAAGACATAGGAAAAAGACTTTGAATCTCTAGAGGTGGAAACTTGAGGGAAGGCAAATAAATGGCAGGTAAAGACTAGTTAAATAGCATCTACAGGCCAATAAGGGCTTACGCTGTCTTGTTTTCTCTGATAGAGAAAGGACAGGATATCTTTTGTCTCTGTAAATTTCTGTCCTGATTTTAAGAATAGAGGGAGAGCAGGGAACTTTCCTGCATCTGCTGCTTAATTGCCTTCTGCTCAATTATCATTCATATTATGGTGTGGCACAGGAAAGATGGATTTTATTCTAGATCTATTGAATAGGCTTATGGCGCCTATGCACAAGCGATATTTTGGTGGCATTGAGATGTATCTTTGTCTTGAGCTCACAAGAAAGGTCAGACTTGGGACTCTTCACCCTGTGGATAGTAAAGGAAGCCGGAGGAATAAATGAGTTCACCTAGTCAGAGGGCATGGAGTGAGAAGAAAGGACACCTAGAGAAGAATCCCGACAGACAAAACATCCAGAAACAGGCAGAAAAATAAGAGAGAGCTACCAAAACAGGGGGAAGAAATCCAAGGGTATGGCATGCCAGAAGTGAAGGGAGAGGAGAGCTTCAGGGAGAGAGAGAACATTGAGTGCTCGGGAAAGCCAAGTAAAATGACAACGGAGAAATGTTAATTAGATTCCAACAAGCAGCTCCTTGATAAACCTGGCAAAGCCAGTTGGAGCAGAGTGTTAGAAAACAGAATACAGATTGCAAGAGTGGGAGCTGAATTAGGAGAAACATCCAGTACAGACAACTTACCCAAGAAGTTTGTGAATGGGGATTGAAAGAGCTAGAGGGTGAGCGAGAGGGCAAGAAAAAAACATGAATTGCATAAGCAATAGGTGAAGCCATCGGATGAAACCCAAAGAGACTTTTTTTTTGTTTTGTCCTTTTAATGATATTAACTAGAGCATATTTACATTTCGATGAGAGTGTAGAAAAGAAGGGGTTAAAATAAAAGCAGGAAAGAGCAGGAGTGGGAGGAAGGGGAAGAGGTTGGAGAGGAAATGAAAATAGCCGTAAATTATAACAATACTACAGGAGATAGGATCCAGAGCACAGGTTTTACTGCAAGGAATGAGGAAAAGACTGTGCAGATGTTGACGATGGTTTGTAGATGTAATTACAGGGAGTTGAGAGGATTTTGTTACACGGTTTCTCAAACCTCGTAAGATTAAAATAAGAAATCTGAAAGTGTGGACTTATTTGGGGGCAAATACATTGACAGTAATAAAAAGTAACAGTTGATCACAAGAGATATTCAATTCATCTATTTAACAACATTCAGCTAGTACTATAATGGGTTTTATAAGTGTTACCAGAAAGGTGTTTCAATCCAGACCCCAGCAGAACGTTCTTGGATCTTGCGCAAGAAAGAATTTGAGGTGAGTCCATAGAGTAAAGTAAAAGCAAGTTAATTAAGATAGTAAAGGGATACAAGAAATAGCTAATCCATAGGCAGAGCAGCCTGAAGGGCTGCTGGTTGCCCATTTTTATGGTTATTTTCTTGATTATCTAAAACAAGGGGTGGATTATTCATGCTTCCCCTTTTTAGACCATATAGGGTAACTTCCTGACATTGCCGTGGTGTTTGTAAACTGTCACGGCACAGATGGGAGTGCAGTAGTGAGGACAAACAGAAGTCACTCTCTTCCCCATCATGGTTTTGGTGGGTTTTGGATGACTTCTTTACTGTAACCTGTTTTATTAGCAAGGTCTTCATGACCTGTATCTTGTGCTGACCTCCTATCTCATCCTGTGACTTAGAATGCCTAAATATCTGGGAATGCAGCCCAGCAGGTCTCAGCCTTATTTTACCCAGCCCCTATTCCAGATGGAGTTGCTCGGATCAAATGTCTCTGGCATAAAGATACTTCAATAAAAAACTCATTGTCTTGGCCGGGCATGGTGGCTCACGCCTGTAATCCCACTTTGGGAGGCCAAGGCGGGCAGATCACGAGATCAGGAGATAGAGACCATCCTGGCTAACACTGTGAAACCCTGTCTCTACTAAAATACAAAAAATTAACCGGGTGTGGTGGCATGAGCCTGTAGTCCCAGCTACTCGGGAGGCTGAGGCAGGAGAATTGCTTGAACCCGGGAGGCGGAGGTTGCAGTGAGCCGAGATCAGCCACTGCACTCCAGCCTGGGCCACAGAGCCAGACTCCATCTCAAAAAAGAAAGAAAGAAAAAAAAAACCCACAAAAAACCATTGTCTTAATCTTATGAACAAGTAAGAAAAAACAGGCTTCCTGCTCTCAGGAAATGGTGGCTCCCCAGTTCATCTATTTGCTTCCAGAGGAAACCCAGGAATCAACATCGATTCCTTCCTTTCCCTCCCCTATGCCCCACCATCCCCTTGCTCCAGAAAACATACACACAAATAAATATACACACCATATTCAATTCACTGGAGAGCCTGTCAATTCTACTTCCAAAACAGATCTGGAATTTGACTTCCATTTCCATCTTTACTGTCTCAACCTTGATCCAAGCCACTAGTGTTTTCCACCTGGAACTAATGCAATCGCCGTCTAGCTGGTCTCTCTCTCATATCTGCCTTGGTCCCTTTTGGCCCATTCTCTATACAGCATCTATAACATAGATCAGATCATTATTCTCCCCTACTTAAAACCTCCCAATGATTTCCAACTGCTCAGAAAAAGAATTCCAAATCCTAACCATGTCCTGTGTAGAAGCAGAGGGAAAGCTTCCTCTTCTCGCCCTCTCTGAAGGCTCACTGAAATGAGCTGACAATAGACACTATCAGGATAAGAAACATAGATTTATTTACGCGCACATGGACACAGGAGTCCGGCAAATGAGACCCAAAGAAGGGCCAGAGATTGAGACTTAAATACCCTCTTTATAGTGGAGAAGAAATATGGGGGATGTAGGTAATCCTGATGGGTAGTAAATGCTTTTCAGGGAAATGCATGGGCCCAAAGAGCAAACAACTGGGCTGGGACAAAGTTCCTCTGAGCTCTGGGGGAGGCGGTGGCAATTTTTGGGAAGTGAGAGGTAGACTGTGAACAAAGGTGGTTTTAATCATGCAGATAAAGTCTCCCAGGAATCTATCAGGGAGCTGCCCTCAGAAAAGTAAATGAAAACTCTTATCTGGGTGGTGATGACTTTTAGTCTTGTTACCTGCTCCGGTGATTAATCTTTTCTGATTATTTGATGAGATTTCTCAAGGGAAAGTTTTAAGACAATTGCATTTCCTCTGGAAGACTTCCCTTAATGGCATAAAGGACTTTAGAAAGCCCCTGTCGTGCTTCAGGAACGAAGGGATCAGAGCAGGCAAGAGAGACCTTATTTCTGAGGCTCGCTCCCTCCCTCCTTCCTTCCTTCCTTCCTTCCTTCCTTCCTTCCTTCCTTCCTTCCTTCCTTCCTTCATTCCTCTCCTTCCTTCCTTCTTTCCTCTCCTTTCATTCTTTCTTTTTTCTTTTCTTTTC
>NW_022144475.1:0-33344 GCF_007565055.1 Rhinopithecus roxellana
GAAACATAAGTGTAACTCTGTGAGATGGAATTCACACATCACCAAGAAGTTTCTAAGAAAGCTTCTTTCTAGTTTTCATCTGTGGATATTTCCTTTGTCACTGTAATGTTCATTGCGCTATGAAGTATCTAATTGCAGATTTCCAGAAAACTGTGCTAACAAACTGATCACTGAAGAGAAACGTGTAACTCTGTGAGTTGCATTCACACATGGCAATGCAGTTTCTCAGAAAGCTTCTCTTTAGTTATTATGTGAGGATATTTCCTTTATCACCATGGGCCCCAATAGGCTCCCAAATATCACTTTGCAGATTCCACGAAAAGAGTGTTAGCAAACTGCTTCTTGAGGCAGAGGTTGTAACTCTGTGAGATGAACTCACAGATCAGAAAGAAGTTTCTCAGAAAGCTTCTTTCACGTTTTGAACGGATGAAATTTCCTTTATCAGCGTAGGCCTCAATGTGATCCAAAGAAGCCCTTCTCAGATTCCTCAAAGACAGTGTTAATGGACTGCTCCACGAAACATAAGTGTAACTCTGTGAGATGAATTCACACATCACCAAGAAGTTTCTAAGAAAGCTTCTTTCTAGTTTTCATCTGTGGATATTTCCTTTGTCACTGTAATGTTCATTGCGCTATGAAGTATCTAATTGCAGATTTCCAGAAAACTGTGCTAACAAACTGATCACTGAAGAGAAACGTGTAACTCTGTGAGTTGCATTCACACATGGCAATGCAGTTTCTCAGAAAGCTTCTCTTTAGTTATTATGTGAGGATATTTCCTTTATCACCATGGGCCCCAATAGGCTCCCAAATATCACTTTGCAGATTCCACGAAAAGAGTGTTAGCAAACTGCTTCTTGAGGCAGAGGTTGTAACTCTGTGAGATGAACTCACAGATCAGAAAGAAGTTTCTCAGAAAGCTTCTTTCACGTTTTGAACGGATGAAATTTCCTTTATCAGCGTAGGCCTCAATGTGATCCAAAGAAGCCCTTCTCAGATTCCTCAAAGACAGTGTTAATGGACTGCTCCACGAAACATAAGTGTAACTCTGTGAGATGAATTCACACATCACCAAGAAGTTTCTAAGAAAGCTTCTTTCTAGTTTTCATCTGTGGATATTTCCTTTGTCACTGTAATGTTCATTGCGCTATGAAGTATCTAATTGCAGATTTCCAGAAAACTGTGCTAACAAACTGATCACTGAAGAGAAACGTGTAACTCTGTGAGTTGCATTCACACATGGCAATGCAGTTTCTCAGAAAGCTTCTCTTTAGTTATTATGTGAGGATATTTCCTTTATCACCATGGGCCCCAATAGGCTCCCAAATATCACTTTGCAGATTCCACGAAAAGAGTGTTAGCAAACTGCTTCTTGAGGCAGAGGTTGTAACTCTGTGAGATGAACTCACAGATCAGAAAGAAGTTTCTCAGAAAGCTTCTTTCACGTTTTGAACGGATGAAATTTCCTTTATCAGCGTAGGCCTCAATGTGATCCAAAGAAGCCCTTCTCAGATTCCTCAAAGACAGTGTTAATGGACTGCTCCACGAAACATAAGTGTAACTCTGTGAGATGAATTCACACATCACCAAGAAGTTTCTAAGAAAGCTTCTTTCTAGTTTTCATCTGTGGATATTTCCTTTGTCACTGTAATGTTCATTGCGCTATGAAGTATCTAATTGCAGATTTCCAGAAAACTGTGCTAACAAACTGATCACTGAAGAGAAACGTGTAACTCTGTGAGTTGCATTCACACATGGCAATGCAGTTTCTCAGAAAGCTTCTCTTTAGTTATTATGTGAGGATATTTCCTTTATCACCATGGGCCCCAATAGGCTCCCAAATATCACTTTGCAGATTCCACGAAAAGAGTGTTAGCAAACTGCTTCTTGAGGCAGAGGTTGTAACTCTGTGAGATGAACTCACAGATCAGAAAGAAGTTTCTCAGAAAGCTTCTTTCACGTTTTGAACGGATGAAATTTCCTTTATCAGCGTAGGCCTCAATGTGATCCAAAGAAGCCCTTCTCAGATTCCTCAAAGACAGTGTTAATGGACTGCTCCACGAAACATAAGTGTAACTCTGTGAGATGAATTCACACATCACCAAGAAGTTTCTAAGAAAGCTTCTTTCTAGTTTTCATCTGTGGATATTTCCTTTGTCACTGTAATGTTCATTGCGCTATGAAGTATCTAATTGCAGATTTCCAGAAAACTGTGCTAACAAACTGATCACTGAAGAGAAACGTGTAACTCTGTGAGTTGCATTCACACATGGCAATGCAGTTTCTCAGAAAGCTTCTCTTTAGTTATTATGTGAGGATATTTCCTTTATCACCATGGGCCCCAATAGGCTCCCAAATATCACTTTGCAGATTCCACGAAAAGAGTGTTAGCAAACTGCTTCTTGAGGCAGAGGTTGTAACTCTGTGAGATGAACTCACAGATCAGAAAGAAGTTTCTCAGAAAGCTTCTTTCACGTTTTGAACGGATGAAATTTCCTTTATCAGCGTAGGCCTCAATGTGATCCAAAGAAGCCCTTCTCAGATTCCTCAAAGACAGTGTTAATGGACTGCTCCACGAAACATAAGTGTAACTCTGTGAGATGAATTCACACATCACCAAGAAGTTTCTAAGAAAGCTTCTTTCTAGTTTTCATCTGTGGATATTTCCTTTGTCACTGTAATGTTCATTGCGCTATGAAGTATCTAATTGCAGATTTCCAGAAAACTGTGCTAACAAACTGATCACTGAAGAGAAACGTGTAACTCTGTGAGTTGCATTCACACATGGCAATGCAGTTTCTCAGAAAGCTTCTCTTTAGTTATTATGTGAGGATATTTCCTTTATCACCATGGGCCCCAATAGGCTCCCAAATATCACTTTGCAGATTCCACGAAAAGAGTGTTAGCAAACTGCTTCTTGAGGCAGAGGTTGTAACTCTGTGAGATGAACTCACAGATCAGAAAGAAGTTTCTCAGAAAGCTTCTTTCACGTTTTGAACGGATGAAATTTCCTTTATCAGCGTAGGCCTCAATGTGATCCAAAGAAGCCCTTCTCAGATTCCTCAAAGACAGTGTTAATGGACTGCTCCACGAAACATAAGTGTAACTCTGTGAGATGAATTCACACATCACCAAGAAGTTTCTAAGAAAGCTTCTTTCTAGTTTTCATCTGTGGATATTTCCTTTGTCACTGTAATGTTCATTGCGCTATGAAGTATCTAATTGCAGATTTCCAGAAAACTGTGCTAACAAACTGATCACTGAAGAGAAACGTGTAACTCTGTGAGTTGCATTCACACATGGCAATGCAGTTTCTCAGAAAGCTTCTCTTTAGTTATTATGTGAGGATATTTCCTTTATCACCATGGGCCCCAATAGGCTCCCAAATATCACTTTGCAGATTCCACGAAAAGAGTGTTAGCAAACTGCTTCTTGAGGCAGAGGTTGTAACTCTGTGAGATGAACTCACAGATCAGAAAGAAGTTTCTCAGAAAGCTTCTTTCACGTTTTGAACGGATGAAATTTCCTTTATCAGCGTAGGCCTCAATGTGATCCAAAGAAGCCCTTCTCAGATTCCTCAAAGACAGTGTTAATGGACTGCTCCACGAAACATAAGTGTAACTCTGTGAGATGAATTCACACATCACCAAGAAGTTTCTAAGAAAGCTTCTTTCTAGTTTTCATCTGTGGATATTTCCTTTGTCACTGTAATGTTCATTGCGCTATGAAGTATCTAATTGCAGATTTCCAGAAAACTGTGCTAACAAACTGATCACTGAAGAGAAACGTGTAACTCTGTGAGTTGCATTCACACATGGCAATGCAGTTTCTCAGAAAGCTTCTCTTTAGTTATTATGTGAGGATATTTCCTTTATCACCATGGGCCCCAATAGGCTCCCAAATATCACTTTGCAGATTCCACGAAAAGAGTGTTAGCAAACTGCTTCTTGAGGCAGAGGTTGTAACTCTGTGAGATGAACTCACAGATCAGAAAGAAGTTTCTCAGAAAGCTTCTTTCACGTTTTGAACGGATGAAATTTCCTTTATCAGCGTAGGCCTCAATGTGATCCAAAGAAGCCCTTCTCAGATTCCTCAAAGACAGTGTTAATGGACTGCTCCACGAAACATAAGTGTAACTCTGTGAGATGAATTCACACATCACCAAGAAGTTTCTAAGAAAGCTTCTTTCTAGTTTTCATCTGTGGATATTTCCTTTGTCACTGTAATGTTCATTGCGCTATGAAGTATCTAATTGCAGATTTCCAGAAAACTGTGCTAACAAACTGATCACTGAAGAGAAACGTGTAACTCTGTGAGTTGCATTCACACATGGCAATGCAGTTTCTCAGAAAGCTTCTCTTTAGTTATTATGTGAGGATATTTCCTTTATCACCATGGGCCCCAATAGGCTCCCAAATATCACTTTGCAGATTCCACGAAAAGAGTGTTAGCAAACTGCTTCTTGAGGCAGAGGTTGTAACTCTGTGAGATGAACTCACAGATCAGAAAGAAGTTTCTCAGAAAGCTTCTTTCACGTTTTGAACGGATGAAATTTCCTTTATCAGCGTAGGCCTCAATGTGATCCAAAGAAGCCCTTCTCAGATTCCTCAAAGACAGTGTTAATGGACTGCTCCACGAAACATAAGTGTAACTCTGTGAGATGAATTCACACATCACCAAGAAGTTTCTAAGAAAGCTTCTTTCTAGTTTTCATCTGTGGATATTTCCTTTGTCACTGTAATGTTCATTGCGCTATGAAGTATCTAATTGCAGATTTCCAGAAAACTGTGCTAACAAACTGATCACTGAAGAGAAACGTGTAACTCTGTGAGTTGCATTCACACATGGCAATGCAGTTTCTCAGAAAGCTTCTCTTTAGTTATTATGTGAGGATATTTCCTTTATCACCATGGGCCCCAATAGGCTCCCAAATATCACTTTGCAGATTCCACGAAAAGAGTGTTAGCAAACTGCTTCTTGAGGCAGAGGTTGTAACTCTGTGAGATGAACTCACAGATCAGAAAGAAGTTTCTCAGAAAGCTTCTTTCACGTTTTGAACGGATGAAATTTCCTTTATCAGCGTAGGCCTCAATGTGATCCAAAGAAGCCCTTCTCAGATTCCTCAAAGACAGTGTTAATGGACTGCTCCACGAAACATAAGTGTAACTCTGTGAGATGAATTCACACATCACCAAGAAGTTTCTAAGAAAGCTTCTTTCTAGTTTTCATCTGTGGATATTTCCTTTGTCACTGTAATGTTCATTGCGCTATGAAGTATCTAATTGCAGATTTCCAGAAAACTGTGCTAACAAACTGATCACTGAAGAGAAACGTGTAACTCTGTGAGTTGCATTCACACATGGCAATGCAGTTTCTCAGAAAGCTTCTCTTTAGTTATTATGTGAGGATATTTCCTTTATCACCATGGGCCCCAATAGGCTCCCAAATATCACTTTGCAGATTCCACGAAAAGAGTGTTAGCAAACTGCTTCTTGAGGCAGAGGTTGTAACTCTGTGAGATGAACTCACAGATCAGAAAGAAGTTTCTCAGAAAGCTTCTTTCACGTTTTGAACGGATGAAATTTCCTTTATCAGCGTAGGCCTCAATGTGATCCAAAGAAGCCCTTCTCAGATTCCTCAAAGACAGTGTTAATGGACTGCTCCACGAAACATAAGTGTAACTCTGTGAGATGAATTCACACATCACCAAGAAGTTTCTAAGAAAGCTTCTTTCTAGTTTTCATCTGTGGATATTTCCTTTGTCACTGTAATGTTCATTGCGCTATGAAGTATCTAATTGCAGATTTCCAGAAAACTGTGCTAACAAACTGATCACTGAAGAGAAACGTGTAACTCTGTGAGTTGCATTCACACATGGCAATGCAGTTTCTCAGAAAGCTTCTCTTTAGTTATTATGTGAGGATATTTCCTTTATCACCATGGGCCCCAATAGGCTCCCAAATATCACTTTGCAGATTCCACGAAAAGAGTGTTAGCAAACTGCTTCTTGAGGCAGAGGTTGTAACTCTGTGAGATGAACTCACAGATCAGAAAGAAGTTTCTCAGAAAGCTTCTTTCACGTTTTGAACGGATGAAATTTCCTTTATCAGCGTAGGCCTCAATGTGATCCAAAGAAGCCCTTCTCAGATTCCTCAAAGACAGTGTTAATGGACTGCTCCACGAAACATAAGTGTAACTCTGTGAGATGAATTCACACATCACCAAGAAGTTTCTAAGAAAGCTTCTTTCTAGTTTTCATCTGTGGATATTTCCTTTGTCACTGTAATGTTCATTGCGCTATGAAGTATCTAATTGCAGATTTCCAGAAAACTGTGCTAACAAACTGATCACTGAAGAGAAACGTGTAACTCTGTGAGTTGCATTCACACATGGCAATGCAGTTTCTCAGAAAGCTTCTCTTTAGTTATTATGTGAGGATATTTCCTTTATCACCATGGGCCCCAATAGGCTCCCAAATATCACTTTGCAGATTCCACGAAAAGAGTGTTAGCAAACTGCTTCTTGAGGCAGAGGTTGTAACTCTGTGAGATGAACTCACAGATCAGAAAGAAGTTTCTCAGAAAGCTTCTTTCACGTTTTGAACGGATGAAATTTCCTTTATCAGCGTAGGCCTCAATGTGATCCAAAGAAGCCCTTCTCAGATTCCTCAAAGACAGTGTTAATGGACTGCTCCACGAAACATAAGTGTAACTCTGTGAGATGAATTCACACATCACCAAGAAGTTTCTAAGAAAGCTTCTTTCTAGTTTTCATCTGTGGATATTTCCTTTGTCACTGTAATGTTCATTGCGCTATGAAGTATCTAATTGCAGATTTCCAGAAAACTGTGCTAACAAACTGATCACTGAAGAGAAACGTGTAACTCTGTGAGTTGCATTCACACATGGCAATGCAGTTTCTCAGAAAGCTTCTCTTTAGTTATTATGTGAGGATATTTCCTTTATCACCATGGGCCCCAATAGGCTCCCAAATATCACTTTGCAGATTCCACGAAAAGAGTGTTAGCAAACTGCTTCTTGAGGCAGAGGTTGTAACTCTGTGAGATGAACTCACAGATCAGAAAGAAGTTTCTCAGAAAGCTTCTTTCACGTTTTGAACGGATGAAATTTCCTTTATCAGCGTAGGCCTCAATGTGATCCAAAGAAGCCCTTCTCAGATTCCTCAAAGACAGTGTTAATGGACTGCTCCACGAAACATAAGTGTAACTCTGTGAGATGAATTCACACATCACCAAGAAGTTTCTAAGAAAGCTTCTTTCTAGTTTTCATCTGTGGATATTTCCTTTGTCACTGTAATGTTCATTGCGCTATGAAGTATCTAATTGCAGATTTCCAGAAAACTGTGCTAACAAACTGATCACTGAAGAGAAACGTGTAACTCTGTGAGTTGCATTCACACATGGCAATGCAGTTTCTCAGAAAGCTTCTCTTTAGTTATTATGTGAGGATATTTCCTTTATCACCATGGGCCCCAATAGGCTCCCAAATATCACTTTGCAGATTCCACGAAAAGAGTGTTAGCAAACTGCTTCTTGAGGCAGAGGTTGTAACTCTGTGAGATGAACTCACAGATCAGAAAGAAGTTTCTCAGAAAGCTTCTTTCACGTTTTGAACGGATGAAATTTCCTTTATCAGCGTAGGCCTCAATGTGATCCAAAGAAGCCCTTCTCAGATTCCTCAAAGACAGTGTTAATGGACTGCTCCACGAAACATAAGTGTAACTCTGTGAGATGAATTCACACATCACCAAGAAGTTTCTAAGAAAGCTTCTTTCTAGTTTTCATCTGTGGATATTTCCTTTGTCACTGTAATGTTCATTGCGCTATGAAGTATCTAATTGCAGATTTCCAGAAAACTGTGCTAACAAACTGATCACTGAAGAGAAACGTGTAACTCTGTGAGTTGCATTCACACATGGCAATGCAGTTTCTCAGAAAGCTTCTCTTTAGTTATTATGTGAGGATATTTCCTTTATCACCATGGGCCCCAATAGGCTCCCAAATATCACTTTGCAGATTCCACGAAAAGAGTGTTAGCAAACTGCTTCTTGAGGCAGAGGTTGTAACTCTGTGAGATGAACTCACAGATCAGAAAGAAGTTTCTCAGAAAGCTTCTTTCACGTTTTGAACGGATGAAATTTCCTTTATCAGCGTAGGCCTCAATGTGATCCAAAGAAGCCCTTCTCAGATTCCTCAAAGACAGTGTTAATGGACTGCTCCACGAAACATAAGTGTAACTCTGTGAGATGAATTCACACATCACCAAGAAGTTTCTAAGAAAGCTTCTTTCTAGTTTTCATCTGTGGATATTTCCTTTGTCACTGTAATGTTCATTGCGCTATGAAGTATCTAATTGCAGATTTCCAGAAAACTGTGCTAACAAACTGATCACTGAAGAGAAACGTGTAACTCTGTGAGTTGCATTCACACATGGCAATGCAGTTTCTCAGAAAGCTTCTCTTTAGTTATTATGTGAGGATATTTCCTTTATCACCATGGGCCCCAATAGGCTCCCAAATATCACTTTGCAGATTCCACGAAAAGAGTGTTAGCAAACTGCTTCTTGAGGCAGAGGTTGTAACTCTGTGAGATGAACTCACAGATCAGAAAGAAGTTTCTCAGAAAGCTTCTTTCACGTTTTGAACGGATGAAATTTCCTTTATCAGCGTAGGCCTCAATGTGATCCAAAGAAGCCCTTCTCAGATTCCTCAAAGACAGTGTTAATGGACTGCTCCACGAAACATAAGTGTAACTCTGTGAGATGAATTCACACATCACCAAGAAGTTTCTAAGAAAGCTTCTTTCTAGTTTTCATCTGTGGATATTTCCTTTGTCACTGTAATGTTCATTGCGCTATGAAGTATCTAATTGCAGATTTCCAGAAAACTGTGCTAACAAACTGATCACTGAAGAGAAACGTGTAACTCTGTGAGTTGCATTCACACATGGCAATGCAGTTTCTCAGAAAGCTTCTCTTTAGTTATTATGTGAGGATATTTCCTTTATCACCATGGGCCCCAATAGGCTCCCAAATATCACTTTGCAGATTCCACGAAAAGAGTGTTAGCAAACTGCTTCTTGAGGCAGAGGTTGTAACTCTGTGAGATGAACTCACAGATCAGAAAGAAGTTTCTCAGAAAGCTTCTTTCACGTTTTGAACGGATGAAATTTCCTTTATCAGCGTAGGCCTCAATGTGATCCAAAGAAGCCCTTCTCAGATTCCTCAAAGACAGTGTTAATGGACTGCTCCACGAAACATAAGTGTAACTCTGTGAGATGAATTCACACATCACCAAGAAGTTTCTAAGAAAGCTTCTTTCTAGTTTTCATCTGTGGATATTTCCTTTGTCACTGTAATGTTCATTGCGCTATGAAGTATCTAATTGCAGATTTCCAGAAAACTGTGCTAACAAACTGATCACTGAAGAGAAACGTGTAACTCTGTGAGTTGCATTCACACATGGCAATGCAGTTTCTCAGAAAGCTTCTCTTTAGTTATTATGTGAGGATATTTCCTTTATCACCATGGGCCCCAATAGGCTCCCAAATATCACTTTGCAGATTCCACGAAAAGAGTGTTAGCAAACTGCTTCTTGAGGCAGAGGTTGTAACTCTGTGAGATGAACTCACAGATCAGAAAGAAGTTTCTCAGAAAGCTTCTTTCACGTTTTGAACGGATGAAATTTCCTTTATCAGCGTAGGCCTCAATGTGATCCAAAGAAGCCCTTCTCAGATTCCTCAAAGACAGTGTTAATGGACTGCTCCACGAAACATAAGTGTAACTCTGTGAGATGAATTCACACATCACCAAGAAGTTTCTAAGAAAGCTTCTTTCTAGTTTTCATCTGTGGATATTTCCTTTGTCACTGTAATGTTCATTGCGCTATGAAGTATCTAATTGCAGATTTCCAGAAAACTGTGCTAACAAACTGATCACTGAAGAGAAACGTGTAACTCTGTGAGTTGCATTCACACATGGCAATGCAGTTTCTCAGAAAGCTTCTCTTTAGTTATTATGTGAGGATATTTCCTTTATCACCATGGGCCCCAATAGGCTCCCAAATATCACTTTGCAGATTCCACGAAAAGAGTGTTAGCAAACTGCTTCTTGAGGCAGAGGTTGTAACTCTGTGAGATGAACTCACAGATCAGAAAGAAGTTTCTCAGAAAGCTTCTTTCACGTTTTGAACGGATGAAATTTCCTTTATCAGCGTAGGCCTCAATGTGATCCAAAGAAGCCCTTCTCAGATTCCTCAAAGACAGTGTTAATGGACTGCTCCACGAAACATAAGTGTAACTCTGTGAGATGAATTCACACATCACCAAGAAGTTTCTAAGAAAGCTTCTTTCTAGTTTTCATCTGTGGATATTTCCTTTGTCACTGTAATGTTCATTGCGCTATGAAGTATCTAATTGCAGATTTCCAGAAAACTGTGCTAACAAACTGATCACTGAAGAGAAACGTGTAACTCTGTGAGTTGCATTCACACATGGCAATGCAGTTTCTCAGAAAGCTTCTCTTTAGTTATTATGTGAGGATATTTCCTTTATCACCATGGGCCCCAATAGGCTCCCAAATATCACTTTGCAGATTCCACGAAAAGAGTGTTAGCAAACTGCTTCTTGAGGCAGAGGTTGTAACTCTGTGAGATGAACTCACAGATCAGAAAGAAGTTTCTCAGAAAGCTTCTTTCACGTTTTGAACGGATGAAATTTCCTTTATCAGCGTAGGCCTCAATGTGATCCAAAGAAGCCCTTCTCAGATTCCTCAAAGACAGTGTTAATGGACTGCTCCACGAAACATAAGTGTAACTCTGTGAGATGAATTCACACATCACCAAGAAGTTTCTAAGAAAGCTTCTTTCTAGTTTTCATCTGTGGATATTTCCTTTGTCACTGTAATGTTCATTGCGCTATGAAGTATCTAATTGCAGATTTCCAGAAAACTGTGCTAACAAACTGATCACTGAAGAGAAACGTGTAACTCTGTGAGTTGCATTCACACATGGCAATGCAGTTTCTCAGAAAGCTTCTCTTTAGTTATTATGTGAGGATATTTCCTTTATCACCATGGGCCCCAATAGGCTCCCAAATATCACTTTGCAGATTCCACGAAAAGAGTGTTAGCAAACTGCTTCTTGAGGCAGAGGTTGTAACTCTGTGAGATGAACTCACAGATCAGAAAGAAGTTTCTCAGAAAGCTTCTTTCACGTTTTGAACGGATGAAATTTCCTTTATCAGCGTAGGCCTCAATGTGATCCAAAGAAGCCCTTCTCAGATTCCTCAAAGACAGTGTTAATGGACTGCTCCACGAAACATAAGTGTAACTCTGTGAGATGAATTCACACATCACCAAGAAGTTTCTAAGAAAGCTTCTTTCTAGTTTTCATCTGTGGATATTTCCTTTGTCACTGTAATGTTCATTGCGCTATGAAGTATCTAATTGCAGATTTCCAGAAAACTGTGCTAACAAACTGATCACTGAAGAGAAACGTGTAACTCTGTGAGTTGCATTCACACATGGCAATGCAGTTTCTCAGAAAGCTTCTCTTTAGTTATTATGTGAGGATATTTCCTTTATCACCATGGGCCCCAATAGGCTCCCAAATATCACTTTGCAGATTCCACGAAAAGAGTGTTAGCAAACTGCTTCTTGAGGCAGAGGTTGTAACTCTGTGAGATGAACTCACAGATCAGAAAGAAGTTTCTCAGAAAGCTTCTTTCACGTTTTGAACGGATGAAATTTCCTTTATCAGCGTAGGCCTCAATGTGATCCAAAGAAGCCCTTCTCAGATTCCTCAAAGACAGTGTTAATGGACTGCTCCACGAAACATAAGTGTAACTCTGTGAGATGAATTCACACATCACCAAGAAGTTTCTAAGAAAGCTTCTTTCTAGTTTTCATCTGTGGATATTTCCTTTGTCACTGTAATGTTCATTGCGCTATGAAGTATCTAATTGCAGATTTCCAGAAAACTGTGCTAACAAACTGATCACTGAAGAGAAACGTGTAACTCTGTGAGTTGCATTCACACATGGCAATGCAGTTTCTCAGAAAGCTTCTCTTTAGTTATTATGTGAGGATATTTCCTTTATCACCATGGGCCCCAATAGGCTCCCAAATATCACTTTGCAGATTCCACGAAAAGAGTGTTAGCAAACTGCTTCTTGAGGCAGAGGTTGTAACTCTGTGAGATGAACTCACAGATCAGAAAGAAGTTTCTCAGAAAGCTTCTTTCACGTTTTGAACGGATGAAATTTCCTTTATCAGCGTAGGCCTCAATGTGATCCAAAGAAGCCCTTCTCAGATTCCTCAAAGACAGTGTTAATGGACTGCTCCACGAAACATAAGTGTAACTCTGTGAGATGAATTCACACATCACCAAGAAGTTTCTAAGAAAGCTTCTTTCTAGTTTTCATCTGTGGATATTTCCTTTGTCACTGTAATGTTCATTGCGCTATGAAGTATCTAATTGCAGATTTCCAGAAAACTGTGCTAACAAACTGATCACTGAAGAGAAACGTGTAACTCTGTGAGTTGCATTCACACATGGCAATGCAGTTTCTCAGAAAGCTTCTCTTTAGTTATTATGTGAGGATATTTCCTTTATCACCATGGGCCCCAATAGGCTCCCAAATATCACTTTGCAGATTCCACGAAAAGAGTGTTAGCAAACTGCTTCTTGAGGCAGAGGTTGTAACTCTGTGAGATGAACTCACAGATCAGAAAGAAGTTTCTCAGAAAGCTTCTTTCACGTTTTGAACGGATGAAATTTCCTTTATCAGCGTAGGCCTCAATGTGATCCAAAGAAGCCCTTCTCAGATTCCTCAAAGACAGTGTTAATGGACTGCTCCACGAAACATAAGTGTAACTCTGTGAGATGAATTCACACATCACCAAGAAGTTTCTAAGAAAGCTTCTTTCTAGTTTTCATCTGTGGATATTTCCTTTGTCACTGTAATGTTCATTGCGCTATGAAGTATCTAATTGCAGATTTCCAGAAAACTGTGCTAACAAACTGATCACTGAAGAGAAACGTGTAACTCTGTGAGTTGCATTCACACATGGCAATGCAGTTTCTCAGAAAGCTTCTCTTTAGTTATTATGTGAGGATATTTCCTTTATCACCATGGGCCCCAATAGGCTCCCAAATATCACTTTGCAGATTCCACGAAAAGAGTGTTAGCAAACTGCTTCTTGAGGCAGAGGTTGTAACTCTGTGAGATGAACTCACAGATCAGAAAGAAGTTTCTCAGAAAGCTTCTTTCACGTTTTGAACGGATGAAATTTCCTTTATCAGCGTAGGCCTCAATGTGATCCAAAGAAGCCCTTCTCAGATTCCTCAAAGACAGTGTTAATGGACTGCTCCACGAAACATAAGTGTAACTCTGTGAGATGAATTCACACATCACCAAGAAGTTTCTAAGAAAGCTTCTTTCTAGTTTTCATCTGTGGATATTTCCTTTGTCACTGTAATGTTCATTGCGCTATGAAGTATCTAATTGCAGATTTCCAGAAAACTGTGCTAACAAACTGATCACTGAAGAGAAACGTGTAACTCTGTGAGTTGCATTCACACATGGCAATGCAGTTTCTCAGAAAGCTTCTCTTTAGTTATTATGTGAGGATATTTCCTTTATCACCATGGGCCCCAATAGGCTCCCAAATATCACTTTGCAGATTCCACGAAAAGAGTGTTAGCAAACTGCTTCTTGAGGCAGAGGTTGTAACTCTGTGAGATGAACTCACAGATCAGAAAGAAGTTTCTCAGAAAGCTTCTTTCACGTTTTGAACGGATGAAATTTCCTTTATCAGCGTAGGCCTCAATGTGATCCAAAGAAGCCCTTCTCAGATTCCTCAAAGACAGTGTTAATGGACTGCTCCACGAAACATAAGTGTAACTCTGTGAGATGAATTCACACATCACCAAGAAGTTTCTAAGAAAGCTTCTTTCTAGTTTTCATCTGTGGATATTTCCTTTGTCACTGTAATGTTCATTGCGCTATGAAGTATCTAATTGCAGATTTCCAGAAAACTGTGCTAACAAACTGATCACTGAAGAGAAACGTGTAACTCTGTGAGTTGCATTCACACATGGCAATGCAGTTTCTCAGAAAGCTTCTCTTTAGTTATTATGTGAGGATATTTCCTTTATCACCATGGGCCCCAATAGGCTCCCAAATATCACTTTGCAGATTCCACGAAAAGAGTGTTAGCAAACTGCTTCTTGAGGCAGAGGTTGTAACTCTGTGAGATGAACTCACAGATCAGAAAGAAGTTTCTCAGAAAGCTTCTTTCACGTTTTGAACGGATGAAATTTCCTTTATCAGCGTAGGCCTCAATGTGATCCAAAGAAGCCCTTCTCAGATTCCTCAAAGACAGTGTTAATGGACTGCTCCACGAAACATAAGTGTAACTCTGTGAGATGAATTCACACATCACCAAGAAGTTTCTAAGAAAGCTTCTTTCTAGTTTTCATCTGTGGATATTTCCTTTGTCACTGTAATGTTCATTGCGCTATGAAGTATCTAATTGCAGATTTCCAGAAAACTGTGCTAACAAACTGATCACTGAAGAGAAACGTGTAACTCTGTGAGTTGCATTCACACATGGCAATGCAGTTTCTCAGAAAGCTTCTCTTTAGTTATTATGTGAGGATATTTCCTTTATCACCATGGGCCCCAATAGGCTCCCAAATATCACTTTGCAGATTCCACGAAAAGAGTGTTAGCAAACTGCTTCTTGAGGCAGAGGTTGTAACTCTGTGAGATGAACTCACAGATCAGAAAGAAGTTTCTCAGAAAGCTTCTTTCACGTTTTGAACGGATGAAATTTCCTTTATCAGCGTAGGCCTCAATGTGATCCAAAGAAGCCCTTCTCAGATTCCTCAAAGACAGTGTTAATGGACTGCTCCACGAAACATAAGTGTAACTCTGTGAGATGAATTCACACATCACCAAGAAGTTTCTAAGAAAGCTTCTTTCTAGTTTTCATCTGTGGATATTTCCTTTGTCACTGTAATGTTCATTGCGCTATGAAGTATCTAATTGCAGATTTCCAGAAAACTGTGCTAACAAACTGATCACTGAAGAGAAACGTGTAACTCTGTGAGTTGCATTCACACATGGCAATGCAGTTTCTCAGAAAGCTTCTCTTTAGTTATTATGTGAGGATATTTCCTTTATCACCATGGGCCCCAATAGGCTCCCAAATATCACTTTGCAGATTCCACGAAAAGAGTGTTAGCAAACTGCTTCTTGAGGCAGAGGTTGTAACTCTGTGAGATGAACTCACAGATCAGAAAGAAGTTTCTCAGAAAGCTTCTTTCACGTTTTGAACGGATGAAATTTCCTTTATCAGCGTAGGCCTCAATGTGATCCAAAGAAGCCCTTCTCAGATTCCTCAAAGACAGTGTTAATGGACTGCTCCACGAAACATAAGTGTAACTCTGTGAGATGAATTCACACATCACCAAGAAGTTTCTAAGAAAGCTTCTTTCTAGTTTTCATCTGTGGATATTTCCTTTGTCACTGTAATGTTCATTGCGCTATGAAGTATCTAATTGCAGATTTCCAGAAAACTGTGCTAACAAACTGATCACTGAAGAGAAACGTGTAACTCTGTGAGTTGCATTCACACATGGCAATGCAGTTTCTCAGAAAGCTTCTCTTTAGTTATTATGTGAGGATATTTCCTTTATCACCATGGGCCCCAATAGGCTCCCAAATATCACTTTGCAGATTCCACGAAAAGAGTGTTAGCAAACTGCTTCTTGAGGCAGAGGTTGTAACTCTGTGAGATGAACTCACAGATCAGAAAGAAGTTTCTCAGAAAGCTTCTTTCACGTTTTGAACGGATGAAATTTCCTTTATCAGCGTAGGCCTCAATGTGATCCAAAGAAGCCCTTCTCAGATTCCTCAAAGACAGTGTTAATGGACTGCTCCACGAAACATAAGTGTAACTCTGTGAGATGAATTCACACATCACCAAGAAGTTTCTAAGAAAGCTTCTTTCTAGTTTTCATCTGTGGATATTTCCTTTGTCACTGTAATGTTCATTGCGCTATGAAGTATCTAATTGCAGATTTCCAGAAAACTGTGCTAACAAACTGATCACTGAAGAGAAACGTGTAACTCTGTGAGTTGCATTCACACATGGCAATGCAGTTTCTCAGAAAGCTTCTCTTTAGTTATTATGTGAGGATATTTCCTTTATCACCATGGGCCCCAATAGGCTCCCAAATATCACTTTGCAGATTCCACGAAAAGAGTGTTAGCAAACTGCTTCTTGAGGCAGAGGTTGTAACTCTGTGAGATGAACTCACAGATCAGAAAGAAGTTTCTCAGAAAGCTTCTTTCACGTTTTGAACGGATGAAATTTCCTTTATCAGCGTAGGCCTCAATGTGATCCAAAGAAGCCCTTCTCAGATTCCTCAAAGACAGTGTTAATGGACTGCTCCACGAAACATAAGTGTAACTCTGTGAGATGAATTCACACATCACCAAGAAGTTTCTAAGAAAGCTTCTTTCTAGTTTTCATCTGTGGATATTTCCTTTGTCACTGTAATGTTCATTGCGCTATGAAGTATCTAATTGCAGATTTCCAGAAAACTGTGCTAACAAACTGATCACTGAAGAGAAACGTGTAACTCTGTGAGTTGCATTCACACATGGCAATGCAGTTTCTCAGAAAGCTTCTCTTTAGTTATTATGTGAGGATATTTCCTTTATCACCATGGGCCCCAATAGGCTCCCAAATATCACTTTGCAGATTCCACGAAAAGAGTGTTAGCAAACTGCTTCTTGAGGCAGAGGTTGTAACTCTGTGAGATGAACTCACAGATCAGAAAGAAGTTTCTCAGAAAGCTTCTTTCACGTTTTGAACGGATGAAATTTCCTTTATCAGCGTAGGCCTCAATGTGATCCAAAGAAGCCCTTCTCAGATTCCTCAAAGACAGTGTTAATGGACTGCTCCACGAAACATAAGTGTAACTCTGTGAGATGAATTCACACATCACCAAGAAGTTTCTAAGAAAGCTTCTTTCTAGTTTTCATCTGTGGATATTTCCTTTGTCACTGTAATGTTCATTGCGCTATGAAGTATCTAATTGCAGATTTCCAGAAAACTGTGCTAACAAACTGATCACTGAAGAGAAACGTGTAACTCTGTGAGTTGCATTCACACATGGCAATGCAGTTTCTCAGAAAGCTTCTCTTTAGTTATTATGTGAGGATATTTCCTTTATCACCATGGGCCCCAATAGGCTCCCAAATATCACTTTGCAGATTCCACGAAAAGAGTGTTAGCAAACTGCTTCTTGAGGCAGAGGTTGTAACTCTGTGAGATGAACTCACAGATCAGAAAGAAGTTTCTCAGAAAGCTTCTTTCACGTTTTGAACGGATGAAATTTCCTTTATCAGCGTAGGCCTCAATGTGATCCAAAGAAGCCCTTCTCAGATTCCTCAAAGACAGTGTTAATGGACTGCTCCACGAAACATAAGTGTAACTCTGTGAGATGAATTCACACATCACCAAGAAGTTTCTAAGAAAGCTTCTTTCTAGTTTTCATCTGTGGATATTTCCTTTGTCACTGTAATGTTCATTGCGCTATGAAGTATCTAATTGCAGATTTCCAGAAAACTGTGCTAACAAACTGATCACTGAAGAGAAACGTGTAACTCTGTGAGTTGCATTCACACATGGCAATGCAGTTTCTCAGAAAGCTTCTCTTTAGTTATTATGTGAGGATATTTCCTTTATCACCATGGGCCCCAATAGGCTCCCAAATATCACTTTGCAGATTCCACGAAAAGAGTGTTAGCAAACTGCTTCTTGAGGCAGAGGTTGTAACTCTGTGAGATGAACTCACAGATCAGAAAGAAGTTTCTCAGAAAGCTTCTTTCACGTTTTGAACGGATGAAATTTCCTTTATCAGCGTAGGCCTCAATGTGATCCAAAGAAGCCCTTCTCAGATTCCTCAAAGACAGTGTTAATGGACTGCTCCACGAAACATAAGTGTAACTCTGTGAGATGAATTCACACATCACCAAGAAGTTTCTAAGAAAGCTTCTTTCTAGTTTTCATCTGTGGATATTTCCTTTGTCACTGTAATGTTCATTGCGCTATGAAGTATCTAATTGCAGATTTCCAGAAAACTGTGCTAACAAACTGATCACTGAAGAGAAACGTGTAACTCTGTGAGTTGCATTCACACATGGCAATGCAGTTTCTCAGAAAGCTTCTCTTTAGTTATTATGTGAGGATATTTCCTTTATCACCATGGGCCCCAATAGGCTCCCAAATATCACTTTGCAGATTCCACGAAAAGAGTGTTAGCAAACTGCTTCTTGAGGCAGAGGTTGTAACTCTGTGAGATGAACTCACAGATCAGAAAGAAGTTTCTCAGAAAGCTTCTTTCACGTTTTGAACGGATGAAATTTCCTTTATCAGCGTAGGCCTCAATGTGATCCAAAGAAGCCCTTCTCAGATTCCTCAAAGACAGTGTTAATGGACTGCTCCACGAAACATAAGTGTAACTCTGTGAGATGAATTCACACATCACCAAGAAGTTTCTAAGAAAGCTTCTTTCTAGTTTTCATCTGTGGATATTTCCTTTGTCACTGTAATGTTCATTGCGCTATGAAGTATCTAATTGCAGATTTCCAGAAAACTGTGCTAACAAACTGATCACTGAAGAGAAACGTGTAACTCTGTGAGTTGCATTCACACATGGCAATGCAGTTTCTCAGAAAGCTTCTCTTTAGTTATTATGTGAGGATATTTCCTTTATCACCATGGGCCCCAATAGGCTCCCAAATATCACTTTGCAGATTCCACGAAAAGAGTGTTAGCAAACTGCTTCTTGAGGCAGAGGTTGTAACTCTGTGAGATGAACTCACAGATCAGAAAGAAGTTTCTCAGAAAGCTTCTTTCACGTTTTGAACGGATGAAATTTCCTTTATCAGCGTAGGCCTCAATGTGATCCAAAGAAGCCCTTCTCAGATTCCTCAAAGACAGTGTTAATGGACTGCTCCACGAAACATAAGTGTAACTCTGTGAGATGAATTCACACATCACCAAGAAGTTTCTAAGAAAGCTTCTTTCTAGTTTTCATCTGTGGATATTTCCTTTGTCACTGTAATGTTCATTGCGCTATGAAGTATCTAATTGCAGATTTCCAGAAAACTGTGCTAACAAACTGATCACTGAAGAGAAACGTGTAACTCTGTGAGTTGCATTCACACATGGCAATGCAGTTTCTCAGAAAGCTTCTCTTTAGTTATTATGTGAGGATATTTCCTTTATCACCATGGGCCCCAATAGGCTCCCAAATATCACTTTGCAGATTCCACGAAAAGAGTGTTAGCAAACTGCTTCTTGAGGCAGAGGTTGTAACTCTGTGAGATGAACTCACAGATCAGAAAGAAGTTTCTCAGAAAGCTTCTTTCACGTTTTGAACGGATGAAATTTCCTTTATCAGCGTAGGCCTCAATGTGATCCAAAGAAGCCCTTCTCAGATTCCTCAAAGACAGTGTTAATGGACTGCTCCACGAAACATAAGTGTAACTCTGTGAGATGAATTCACACATCACCAAGAAGTTTCTAAGAAAGCTTCTTTCTAGTTTTCATCTGTGGATATTTCCTTTGTCACTGTAATGTTCATTGCGCTATGAAGTATCTAATTGCAGATTTCCAGAAAACTGTGCTAACAAACTGATCACTGAAGAGAAACGTGTAACTCTGTGAGTTGCATTCACACATGGCAATGCAGTTTCTCAGAAAGCTTCTCTTTAGTTATTATGTGAGGATATTTCCTTTATCACCATGGGCCCCAATAGGCTCCCAAATATCACTTTGCAGATTCCACGAAAAGAGTGTTAGCAAACTGCTTCTTGAGGCAGAGGTTGTAACTCTGTGAGATGAACTCACAGATCAGAAAGAAGTTTCTCAGAAAGCTTCTTTCACGTTTTGAACGGATGAAATTTCCTTTATCAGCGTAGGCCTCAATGTGATCCAAAGAAGCCCTTCTCAGATTCCTCAAAGACAGTGTTAATGGACTGCTCCACGAAACATAAGTGTAACTCTGTGAGATGAATTCACACATCACCAAGAAGTTTCTAAGAAAGCTTCTTTCTAGTTTTCATCTGTGGATATTTCCTTTGTCACTGTAATGTTCATTGCGCTATGAAGTATCTAATTGCAGATTTCCAGAAAACTGTGCTAACAAACTGATCACTGAAGAGAAACGTGTAACTCTGTGAGTTGCATTCACACATGGCAATGCAGTTTCTCAGAAAGCTTCTCTTTAGTTATTATGTGAGGATATTTCCTTTATCACCATGGGCCCCAATAGGCTCCCAAATATCACTTTGCAGATTCCACGAAAAGAGTGTTAGCAAACTGCTTCTTGAGGCAGAGGTTGTAACTCTGTGAGATGAACTCACAGATCAGAAAGAAGTTTCTCAGAAAGCTTCTTTCACGTTTTGAACGGATGAAATTTCCTTTATCAGCGTAGGCCTCAATGTGATCCAAAGAAGCCCTTCTCAGATTCCTCAAAGACAGTGTTAATGGACTGCTCCACGAAACATAAGTGTAACTCTGTGAGATGAATTCACACATCACCAAGAAGTTTCTAAGAAAGCTTCTTTCTAGTTTTCATCTGTGGATATTTCCTTTGTCACTGTAATGTTCATTGCGCTATGAAGTATCTAATTGCAGATTTCCAGAAAACTGTGCTAACAAACTGATCACTGAAGAGAAACGTGTAACTCTGTGAGTTGCATTCACACATGGCAATGCAGTTTCTCAGAAAGCTTCTCTTTAGTTATTATGTGAGGATATTTCCTTTATCACCATGGGCCCCAATAGGCTCCCAAATATCACTTTGCAGATTCCACGAAAAGAGTGTTAGCAAACTGCTTCTTGAGGCAGAGGTTGTAACTCTGTGAGATGAACTCACAGATCAGAAAGAAGTTTCTCAGAAAGCTTCTTTCACGTTTTGAACGGATGAAATTTCCTTTATCAGCGTAGGCCTCAATGTGATCCAAAGAAGCCCTTCTCAGATTCCTCAAAGACAGTGTTAATGGACTGCTCCACGAAACATAAGTGTAACTCTGTGAGATGAATTCACACATCACCAAGAAGTTTCTAAGAAAGCTTCTTTCTAGTTTTCATCTGTGGATATTTCCTTTGTCACTGTAATGTTCATTGCGCTATGAAGTATCTAATTGCAGATTTCCAGAAAACTGTGCTAACAAACTGATCACTGAAGAGAAACGTGTAACTCTGTGAGTTGCATTCACACATGGCAATGCAGTTTCTCAGAAAGCTTCTCTTTAGTTATTATGTGAGGATATTTCCTTTATCACCATGGGCCCCAATAGGCTCCCAAATATCACTTTGCAGATTCCACGAAAAGAGTGTTAGCAAACTGCTTCTTGAGGCAGAGGTTGTAACTCTGTGAGATGAACTCACAGATCAGAAAGAAGTTTCTCAGAAAGCTTCTTTCACGTTTTGAACGGATGAAATTTCCTTTATCAGCGTAGGCCTCAATGTGATCCAAAGAAGCCCTTCTCAGATTCCTCAAAGACAGTGTTAATGGACTGCTCCACGAAACATAAGTGTAACTCTGTGAGATGAATTCACACATCACCAAGAAGTTTCTAAGAAAGCTTCTTTCTAGTTTTCATCTGTGGATATTTCCTTTGTCACTGTAATGTTCATTGCGCTATGAAGTATCTAATTGCAGATTTCCAGAAAACTGTGCTAACAAACTGATCACTGAAGAGAAACGTGTAACTCTGTGAGTTGCATTCACACATGGCAATGCAGTTTCTCAGAAAGCTTCTCTTTAGTTATTATGTGAGGATATTTCCTTTATCACCATGGGCCCCAATAGGCTCCCAAATATCACTTTGCAGATTCCACGAAAAGAGTGTTAGCAAACTGCTTCTTGAGGCAGAGGTTGTAACTCTGTGAGATGAACTCACAGATCAGAAAGAAGTTTCTCAGAAAGCTTCTTTCACGTTTTGAACGGATGAAATTTCCTTTATCAGCGTAGGCCTCAATGTGATCCAAAGAAGCCCTTCTCAGATTCCTCAAAGACAGTGTTAATGGACTGCTCCACGAAACATAAGTGTAACTCTGTGAGATGAATTCACACATCACCAAGAAGTTTCTAAGAAAGCTTCTTTCTAGTTTTCATCTGTGGATATTTCCTTTGTCACTGTAATGTTCATTGCGCTATGAAGTATCTAATTGCAGATTTCCAGAAAACTGTGCTAACAAACTGATCACTGAAGAGAAACGTGTAACTCTGTGAGTTGCATTCACACATGGCAATGCAGTTTCTCAGAAAGCTTCTCTTTAGTTATTATGTGAGGATATTTCCTTTATCACCATGGGCCCCAATAGGCTCCCAAATATCACTTTGCAGATTCCACGAAAAGAGTGTTAGCAAACTGCTTCTTGAGGCAGAGGTTGTAACTCTGTGAGATGAACTCACAGATCAGAAAGAAGTTTCTCAGAAAGCTTCTTTCACGTTTTGAACGGATGAAATTTCCTTTATCAGCGTAGGCCTCAATGTGATCCAAAGAAGCCCTTCTCAGATTCCTCAAAGACAGTGTTAATGGACTGCTCCACGAAACATAAGTGTAACTCTGTGAGATGAATTCACACATCACCAAGAAGTTTCTAAGAAAGCTTCTTTCTAGTTTTCATCTGTGGATATTTCCTTTGTCACTGTAATGTTCATTGCGCTATGAAGTATCTAATTGCAGATTTCCAGAAAACTGTGCTAACAAACTGATCACTGAAGAGAAACGTGTAACTCTGTGAGTTGCATTCACACATGGCAATGCAGTTTCTCAGAAAGCTTCTCTTTAGTTATTATGTGAGGATATTTCCTTTATCACCATGGGCCCCAATAGGCTCCCAAATATCACTTTGCAGATTCCACGAAAAGAGTGTTAGCAAACTGCTTCTTGAGGCAGAGGTTGTAACTCTGTGAGATGAACTCACAGATCAGAAAGAAGTTTCTCAGAAAGCTTCTTTCACGTTTTGAACGGATGAAATTTCCTTTATCAGCGTAGGCCTCAATGTGATCCAAAGAAGCCCTTCTCAGATTCCTCAAAGACAGTGTTAATGGACTGCTCCACGAAACATAAGTGTAACTCTGTGAGATGAATTCACACATCACCAAGAAGTTTCTAAGAAAGCTTCTTTCTAGTTTTCATCTGTGGATATTTCCTTTGTCACTGTAATGTTCATTGCGCTATGAAGTATCTAATTGCAGATTTCCAGAAAACTGTGCTAACAAACTGATCACTGAAGAGAAACGTGTAACTCTGTGAGTTGCATTCACACATGGCAATGCAGTTTCTCAGAAAGCTTCTCTTTAGTTATTATGTGAGGATATTTCCTTTATCACCATGGGCCCCAATAGGCTCCCAAATATCACTTTGCAGATTCCACGAAAAGAGTGTTAGCAAACTGCTTCTTGAGGCAGAGGTTGTAACTCTGTGAGATGAACTCACAGATCAGAAAGAAGTTTCTCAGAAAGCTTCTTTCACGTTTTGAACGGATGAAATTTCCTTTATCAGCGTAGGCCTCAATGTGATCCAAAGAAGCCCTTCTCAGATTCCTCAAAGACAGTGTTAATGGACTGCTCCACGAAACATAAGTGTAACTCTGTGAGATGAATTCACACATCACCAAGAAGTTTCTAAGAAAGCTTCTTTCTAGTTTTCATCTGTGGATATTTCCTTTGTCACTGTAATGTTCATTGCGCTATGAAGTATCTAATTGCAGATTTCCAGAAAACTGTGCTAACAAACTGATCACTGAAGAGAAACGTGTAACTCTGTGAGTTGCATTCACACATGGCAATGCAGTTTCTCAGAAAGCTTCTCTTTAGTTATTATGTGAGGATATTTCCTTTATCACCATGGGCCCCAATAGGCTCCCAAATATCACTTTGCAGATTCCACGAAAAGAGTGTTAGCAAACTGCTTCTTGAGGCAGAGGTTGTAACTCTGTGAGATGAACTCACAGATCAGAAAGAAGTTTCTCAGAAAGCTTCTTTCACGTTTTGAACGGATGAAATTTCCTTTATCAGCGTAGGCCTCAATGTGATCCAAAGAAGCCCTTCTCAGATTCCTCAAAGACAGTGTTAATGGACTGCTCCACGAAACATAAGTGTAACTCTGTGAGATGAATTCACACATCACCAAGAAGTTTCTAAGAAAGCTTCTTTCTAGTTTTCATCTGTGGATATTTCCTTTGTCACTGTAATGTTCATTGCGCTATGAAGTATCTAATTGCAGATTTCCAGAAAACTGTGCTAACAAACTGATCACTGAAGAGAAACGTGTAACTCTGTGAGTTGCATTCACACATGGCAATGCAGTTTCTCAGAAAGCTTCTCTTTAGTTATTATGTGAGGATATTTCCTTTATCACCATGGGCCCCAATAGGCTCCCAAATATCACTTTGCAGATTCCACGAAAAGAGTGTTAGCAAACTGCTTCTTGAGGCAGAGGTTGTAACTCTGTGAGATGAACTCACAGATCAGAAAGAAGTTTCTCAGAAAGCTTCTTTCACGTTTTGAACGGATGAAATTTCCTTTATCAGCGTAGGCCTCAATGTGATCCAAAGAAGCCCTTCTCAGATTCCTCAAAGACAGTGTTAATGGACTGCTCCACGAAACATAAGTGTAACTCTGTGAGATGAATTCACACATCACCAAGAAGTTTCTAAGAAAGCTTCTTTCTAGTTTTCATCTGTGGATATTTCCTTTGTCACTGTAATGTTCATTGCGCTATGAAGTATCTAATTGCAGATTTCCAGAAAACTGTGCTAACAAACTGATCACTGAAGAGAAACGTGTAACTCTGTGAGTTGCATTCACACATGGCAATGCAGTTTCTCAGAAAGCTTCTCTTTAGTTATTATGTGAGGATATTTCCTTTATCACCATGGGCCCCAATAGGCTCCCAAATATCACTTTGCAGATTCCACGAAAAGAGTGTTAGCAAACTGCTTCTTGAGGCAGAGGTTGTAACTCTGTGAGATGAACTCACAGATCAGAAAGAAGTTTCTCAGAAAGCTTCTTTCACGTTTTGAACGGATGAAATTTCCTTTATCAGCGTAGGCCTCAATGTGATCCAAAGAAGCCCTTCTCAGATTCCTCAAAGACAGTGTTAATGGACTGCTCCACGAAACATAAGTGTAACTCTGTGAGATGAATTCACACATCACCAAGAAGTTTCTAAGAAAGCTTCTTTCTAGTTTTCATCTGTGGATATTTCCTTTGTCACTGTAATGTTCATTGCGCTATGAAGTATCTAATTGCAGATTTCCAGAAAACTGTGCTAACAAACTGATCACTGAAGAGAAACGTGTAACTCTGTGAGTTGCATTCACACATGGCAATGCAGTTTCTCAGAAAGCTTCTCTTTAGTTATTATGTGAGGATATTTCCTTATCACCATGGGCCCCAATAGGCTCCCAAATATCACTTTGCAGATTCCACGAAAAGAGTGTTAGCAAACTGCTTCTTGAGGCAGAGGTTGTAACTCTGTGAGATGAACTCACAGATCAGAAAGAAGTTTCTCAGAAAGCTTCTTTCACGTTTTGAACGGATGAAATTTCCTTTATCAGCGTAGGCCTCAATGTGATCCAAAGAAGCCCTTCTCAGATTCCTCAAAGACAGTGTTAATGGACTGCTCCACGAAACATAAGTGTAACTCTGTGAGATGAATTCACACATCACCAAGAAGTTTCTAAGAAAGCTTCTTTCTAGTTTTCATCTGTGGATATTTCCTTTGTCACTGTAATGTTCATTGCGCTATGAAGTATCTAATTGCAGATTTCCAGAAAACTGTGCTAACAAACTGATCACTGAAGAGAAACGTGTAACTCTGTGAGTTGCATTCACACATGGCAATGCAGTTTCTCAGAAAGCTTCTCTTTAGTTATTATGTGAGGATATTTCCTTTATCACCATGGGCCCCAATAGGCTCCCAAATATCACTTTGCAGATTCCACGAAAAGAGTGTTAGCAAACTGCTTCTTGAGGCAGAGGTTGTAACTCTGTGAGATGAACTCACAGATCAGAAAGAAGTTTCTCAGAAAGCTTCTTTCACGTTTTGAACGGATGAAATTTCCTTTATCAGCGTAGGCCTCAATGTGATCCAAAGAAGCCCTTCTCAGATTCCTCAAAGACAGTGTTAATGGACTGCTCCACGAAACATAAGTGTAACTCTGTGAGATGAATTCACACATCACCAAGAAGTTTCTAAGAAAGCTTCTTTCTAGTTTTCATCTGTGGATATTTCCTTTGTCACTGTAATGTTCATTGCGCTATGAAGTATCTAATTGCAGATTTCCAGAAAACTGTGCTAACAAACTGATCACTGAAGAGAAACGTGTAACTCTGTGAGTTGCATTCACACATGGCAATGCAGTTTCTCAGAAAGCTTCTCTTTAGTTATTATGTGAGGATATTTCCTTTATCACCATGGGCCCCAATAGGCTCCCAAATATCACTTTGCAGATTCCACGAAAAGAGTGTTAGCAAACTGCTTCTTGAGGCAGAGGTTGTAACTCTGTGAGATGAACTCACAGATCAGAAAGAAGTTTCTCAGAAAGCTTCTTTCACGTTTTGAACGGATGAAATTTCCTTTATCAGCGTAGGCCTCAATGTGATCCAAAGAAGCCCTTCTCAGATTCCTCAAAGACAGTGTTAATGGACTGCTCCACGAAACATAAGTGTAACTCTGTGAGATGAATTCACACATCACCAAGAAGTTTCTAAGAAAGCTTCTTTCTAGTTTTCATCTGTGGATATTTCCTTTGTCACTGTAATGTTCATTGCGCTATGAAGTATCTAATTGCAGATTTCCAGAAAACTGTGCTAACAAACTGATCACTGAAGAGAAACGTGTAACTCTGTGAGTTGCATTCACACATGGCAATGCAGTTTCTCAGAAAGCTTCTCTTTAGTTATTATGTGAGGATATTTCCTTTATCACCATGGGCCCCAATAGGCTCCCAAATATCACTTTGCAGATTCCACGAAAAGAGTGTTAGCAAACTGCTTCTTGAGGCAGAGGTTGTAACTCTGTGAGATGAACTCACAGATCAGAAAGAAGTTTCTCAGAAAGCTTCTTTCACGTTTTGAACGGATGAAATTTCCTTTATCAGCGTAGGCCTCAATGTGATCCAAAGAAGCCCTTCTCAGATTCCTCAAAGACAGTGTTAATGGACTGCTCCACGAAACATAAGTGTAACTCTGTGAGATGAATTCACACATCACCAAGAAGTTTCTAAGAAAGCTTCTTTCTAGTTTTCATCTGTGGATATTTCCTTTGTCACTGTAATGTTCATTGCGCTATGAAGTATCTAATTGCAGATTTCCAGAAAACTGTGCTAACAAACTGATCACTGAAGAGAAACGTGTAACTCTGTGAGTTGCATTCACACATGGCAATGCAGTTTCTCAGAAAGCTTCTCTTTAGTTATTATGTGAGGATATTTCCTTTATCACCATGGGCCCCAATAGGCTCCCAAATATCACTTTGCAGATTCCACGAAAAGAGTGTTAGCAAACTGCTTCTTGAGGCAGAGGTTGTAACTCTGTGAGATGAACTCACAGATCAGAAAGAAGTTTCTCAGAAAGCTTCTTTCACGTTTTGAACGGATGAAATTTCCTTTATCAGCGTAGGCCTCAATGTGATCCAAAGAAGCCCTTCTCAGATTCCTCAAAGACAGTGTTAATGGACTGCTCCACGAAACATAAGTGTAACTCTGTGAGATGAATTCACACATCACCAAGAAGTTTCTAAGAAAGCTTCTTTCTAGTTTTCATCTGTGGATATTTCCTTTGTCACTGTAATGTTCATTGCGCTATGAAGTATCTAATTGCAGATTTCCAGAAAACTGTGCTAACAAACTGATCACTGAAGAGAAACGTGTAACTCTGTGAGTTGCATTCACACATGGCAATGCAGTTTCTCAGAAAGCTTCTCTTTAGTTATTATGTGAGGATATTTCCTTTATCACCATGGGCCCCAATAGGCTCCCAAATATCACTTTGCAGATTCCACGAAAAGAGTGTTAGCAAACTGCTTCTTGAGGCAGAGGTTGTAACTCTGTGAGATGAACTCACAGATCAGAAAGAAGTTTCTCAGAAAGCTTCTTTCACGTTTTGAACGGATGAAATTTCCTTTATCAGCGTAGGCCTCAATGTGATCCAAAGAAGCCCTTCTCAGATTCCTCAAAGACAGTG
This sequence comes from Rhinopithecus roxellana, assembly GCF_007565055.1. NCBI lineage: Eukaryota > Metazoa > Chordata > Mammalia > Primates > Cercopithecidae > Rhinopithecus > Rhinopithecus roxellana. The sequence continues at coordinate 28,309 of NW_022144475.1, forward strand.
TTAATGGACTGCTCCACGAAACATAAGTGTAACTCTGTGAGATGAATTCACACATCACCAAGAAGTTTCTAAGAAAGCTTCTTTCTAGTTTTCATCTGTGGATATTTCCTTTGTCACTGTAATGTTCATTGCGCTATGAAGTATCTAATTGCAGATTTCCAGAAAACTGTGCTAACAAACTGATCACTGAAGAGAAACGTGTAACTCTGTGAGTTGCATTCACACATGGCAATGCAGTTTCTCAGAAAGCTTCTCTTTAGTTATTATGTGAGGATATTTCCTTTATCACCATGGGCCCCAATAGGCTCCCAAATATCACTTTGCAGATTCCACGAAAAGAGTGTTAGCAAACTGCTTCTTGAGGCAGAGGTTGTAACTCTGTGAGATGAACTCACAGATCAGAAAGAAGTTTCTCAGAAAGCTTCTTTCACGTTTTGAACGGATGAAATTTCCTTTATCAGCGTAGGCCTCAATGTGATCCAAAGAAGCCCTTCTCAGATTCCTCAAAGACAGTGTTAATGGACTGCTCCACGAAACATAAGTGTAACTCTGTGAGATGAATTCACACATCACCAAGAAGTTTCTAAGAAAGCTTCTTTCTAGTTTTCATCTGTGGATATTTCCTTTGTCACTGTAATGTTCATTGCGCTATGAAGTATCTAATTGCAGATTTCCAGAAAACTGTGCTAACAAACTGATCACTGAAGAGAAACGTGTAACTCTGTGAGTTGCATTCACACATGGCAATGCAGTTTCTCAGAAAGCTTCTCTTTAGTTATTATGTGAGGATATTTCCTTATCACCATGGGCCCCAATAGGCTCCCAAATATCACTTTGCAGATTCCACGAAAAGAGTGTTAGCAAACTGCTTCTTGAGGCAGAGGTTGTAACTCTGTGAGATGAACTCACAGATCAGAAAGAAGTTTCTCAGAAAGCTTCTTTCACGTTTTGAACGGATGAAATTTCCTTTATCAGCGTAGGCCTCAATGTGATCCAAAGAAGCCCTTCTCAGATTCCTCAAAGACAGTGTTAATGGACTGCTCCACGAAACATAAGTGTAACTCTGTGAGATGAATTCACACATCACCAAGAAGTTTCTAAGAAAGCTTCTTTCTAGTTTTCATCTGTGGATATTTCCTTTGTCACTGTAATGTTCATTGCGCTATGAAGTATCTAATTGCAGATTTCCAGAAAACTGTGCTAACAAACTGATCACTGAAGAGAAACGTGTAACTCTGTGAGTTGCATTCACACATGGCAATGCAGTTTCTCAGAAAGCTTCTCTTTAGTTATTATGTGAGGATATTTCCTTTATCACCATGGGCCCCAATAGGCTCCCAAATATCACTTTGCAGATTCCACGAAAAGAGTGTTAGCAAACTGCTTCTTGAGGCAGAGGTTGTAACTCTGTGAGATGAACTCACAGATCAGAAAGAAGTTTCTCAGAAAGCTTCTTTCACGTTTTGAACGGATGAAATTTCCTTTATCAGCGTAGGCCTCAATGTGATCCAAAGAAGCCCTTCTCAGATTCCTCAAAGACAGTGTTAATGGACTGCTCCACGAAACATAAGTGTAACTCTGTGAGATGAATTCACACATCACCAAGAAGTTTCTAAGAAAGCTTCTTTCTAGTTTTCATCTGTGGATATTTCCTTTGTCACTGTAATGTTCATTGCGCTATGAAGTATCTAATTGCAGATTTCCAGAAAACTGTGCTAACAAACTGATCACTGAAGAGAAACGTGTAACTCTGTGAGTTGCATTCACACATGGCAATGCAGTTTCTCAGAAAGCTTCTCTTTAGTTATTATGTGAGGATATTTCCTTATCACCATGGGCCCCAATAGGCTCCCAAATATCACTTTGCAGATTCCACGAAAAGAGTGTTAGCAAACTGCTTCTTGAGGCAGAGGTTGTAACTCTGTGAGATGAACTCACAGATCAGAAAGAAGTTTCTCAGAAAGCTTCTTTCACGTTTTGAACGGATGAAATTTCCTTTATCAGCGTAGGCCTCAATGTGATCCAAAGAAGCCCTTCTCAGATTCCTCAAAGACAGTGTTAATGGACTGCTCCACGAAACATAAGTGTAACTCTGTGAGATGAATTCACACATCACCAAGAAGTTTCTAAGAAAGCTTCTTTCTAGTTTTCATCTGTGGATATTTCCTTTGTCACTGTAATGTTCATTGCGCTATGAAGTATCTAATTGCAGATTTCCAGAAAACTGTGCTAACAAACTGATCACTGAAGAGAAACGTGTAACTCTGTGAGTTGCATTCACACATGGCAATGCAGTTTCTCAGAAAGCTTCTCTTTAGTTATTATGTGAGGATATTTCCTTTATCACCATGGGCCCCAATAGGCTCCCAAATATCACTTTGCAGATTCCACGAAAAGAGTGTTAGCAAACTGCTTCTTGAGGCAGAGGTTGTAACTCTGTGAGATGAACTCACAGATCAGAAAGAAGTTTCTCAGAAAGCTTCTTTCACGTTTTGAACGGATGAAATTTCCTTTATCAGCGTAGGCCTCAATGTGATCCAAAGAAGCCCTTCTCAGATTCCTCAAAGACAGTGTTAATGGACTGCTCCACGAAACATAAGTGTAACTCTGTGAGATGAATTCACACATCACCAAGAAGTTTCTAAGAAAGCTTCTTTCTAGTTTTCATCTGTGGATATTTCCTTTGTCACTGTAATGTTCATTGCGCTATGAAGTATCTAATTGCAGATTTCCAGAAAACTGTGCTAACAAACTGATCACTGAAGAGAAACGTGTAACTCTGTGAGTTGCATTCACACATGGCAATGCAGTTTCTCAGAAAGCTTCTCTTTAGTTATTATGTGAGGATATTTCCTTATCACCATGGGCCCCAATAGGCTCCCAAATATCACTTTGCAGATTCCACGAAAAGAGTGTTAGCAAACTGCTTCTTGAGGCAGAGGTTGTAACTCTGTGAGATGAACTCACAGATCAGAAAGAAGTTTCTCAGAAAGCTTCTTTCACGTTTTGAACGGATGAAATTTCCTTTATCAGCGTAGGCCTCAATGTGATCCAAAGAAGCCCTTCTCAGATTCCTCAAAGACAGTGTTAATGGACTGCTCCACGAAACATAAGTGTAACTCTGTGAGATGAATTCACACATCACCAAGAAGTTTCTAAGAAAGCTTCTTTCTAGTTTTCATCTGTGGATATTTCCTTTGTCACTGTAATGTTCATTGCGCTATGAAGTATCTAATTGCAGATTTCCAGAAAACTGTGCTAACAAACTGATCACTGAAGAGAAACGTGTAACTCTGTGAGTTGCATTCACACATGGCAATGCAGTTTCTCAGAAAGCTTCTCTTTAGTTATTATGTGAGGATATTTTCTTTATCACCATGGGCCCCAATAGGCTCCCAAATATCACTTTGCAGATTCCACGAAAAGAGTGTTAGCAAACTGCTTCTTGAGGCAGAGGTTGTAACTCTGTGAGATGAACTCACAGATCAGAAAGAAGTTTCTCAGAAAGCTTCTTTCACGTTTTGAACGGATGAAATTTCCTTTATCAGCGTAGGCCTCAATGTGATCCAAAGAAGCCCTTCTCAGATTCCTCAAAGACAGTGTTAATGGACTGCTCCACGAAACATAAGTGTAACTCTGTGAGATGAATTCACACATCACCAAGAAGTTTCTAAGAAAGCTTCTTTCTAGTTTTCATCTGTGGATATTTCCTTTGTCACTGTAATGTTCATTGCGCTATGAAGTATCTAATTGCAGATTTCCAGAAAACTGTGCTAACAAACTGATCACTGAAGAGAAACGTGTAACTCTGTGAGTTGCATTCACACATGGCAATGCAGTTTCTCAGAAAGCTTCTCTTTAGTTATTATGTGAGGATATTTCCTTTATCACCATGGGCCCCAATAGGCTCCCAAATATCACTTTGCAGATTCCACGAAAAGAGTGTTAGCAAACTGCTTCTTGAGGCAGAGGTTGTAACTCTGTGAGATGAACTCACAGATCAGAAAGAAGTTTCTCAGAAAGCTTCTTTCACGTTTTGAACGGATGAAATTTCCTTTATCAGCGTAGGCCTCAATGTGATCCAAAGAAGCCCTTCTCAGATTCCTCAAAGACAGTGTTAATGGACTGCTCCACGAAACATAAGTGTAACTCTGTGAGATGAATTCACACATCACCAAGAAGTTTCTAAGAAAGCTTCTTTCTAGTTTTCATCTGTGGATATTTCCTTTGTCACTGTAATGTTCATTGCGCTATGAAGTATCTAATTGCAGATTTCCAGAAAACTGTGCTAACAAACTGATCACTGAAGAGAAACGTGTAACTCTGTGAGTTGCATTCACACATGGCAATGCAGTTTCTCAGAAAGCTTCTCTTTAGTTATTATGTGAGGATATTTCCTTTATCACCATGGGCCCCAATAGGCTCCCAAATATCACTTTGCAGATTCCACGAAAAGAGTGTTAGCAAACTGCTTCTTGAGGCAGAGGTTGTAACTCTGTGAGATGAACTCACAGATCAGAAAGAAGTTTCTCAGAAAGCTTCTTTCACGTTTTGAACGGATGAAATTTCCTTTATCAGCGTAGGCCTCAATGTGATCCAAAGAAGCCCTTCTCAGATTCCTCAAAGACAGTGTTAATGGATTGCTCCACGAAACATAAGTGTAAACTCTGTGAGAGTCGAATTCACACCTCACCACGAAGTTTCTAAGAAAGCTTCCTTTCTAGTTTTCATCTGTGGATATTTTCCTTTGTGCACTGTAATGTTCATTTGACGCTATGAACGTATCTCAATTGCAGATTTCCAGAAACTGTTGCTAACAAACTGATCATGAAGAGAAACGTGTACCTCTGTGCAGTTGCCTTCAACAATTGCAATGCAGTTTCTCAGAAAAGGCTTCTCTTTAGTTATTATGTGCGGCTCTTTCCTTATCACACTGGGCCCCAATAAGGCTCCCACATATCCCTTTGCAGGATTCCACGAACAAGACGTGTTAGCAAACTGCTTCTTGAGGCAGAGGTTGTAACTCTGTGAGATGA
>NW_022144476.1:0-14359 GCF_007565055.1 Rhinopithecus roxellana
TACAGCCAGCTGATCTTTGACAAAACCTGAGAGAAACAAGAAAGGGGGAAAGGATTCCCTATTTAATAAACGGTGCTGGGAAGAAATTGGCTAGCCACATAGAAAGCGGAATTACCATTACATCAGCTAGAATATACAAGGCAGAGCAGAACCAATTTCATTGAGGAGAAATGTGTTTTCATTTCAGGTGGTGAAATCAACTTCCAATGAATCATCTCGGTCCTTTACGGACTTCCCATTACTGAAGGCCAACACCCCCCCCCCCCCCCCCCCCCCCCCTTTGAAAAGATGGTTTAGGATTCTCTAACAGGTCATTAGAAGTGATGGCTCCTATAAACCTAATCACGACCTGCTTGCAGAAATGGGTCTCTCTCTGCTTGTTTACCACTGTTAGAATATCTTTAATGGAAACTGTGGGAGGGTAGAAACTCGCCATTAAGCCAACGGATTTGGAAGATGGAACTGCTCATGATTGGTCCCCGGGTTTGTCAGCCGCATTTCATATCTATGAAAAATAGTCTTCTGAATGTTCATTTCGTGGTCAGTAATATGTGAGATCTATGTATTCTTGGGTATTTCATAACTAAGCATGAGGCTAGAAACAGGAAAGAACTAATGCTAAGATATTAACGAGAAAACAACCTCATTTATTGCGTTTATGGACTATCTAGGATTATTATAAGGTGACAAAAGTCAAAGAAAGAGGGGGCGGAATGACCTAGACAAAAGAATATTTGCATCCCACCAATTACTACCAGCTTTAAGATTTTGCTGGAAAAAAGACTATTGATTAATTGATTTTTTTTCCCCAATAGTTCATAATGATGCATAACAAGTAGGTAAAGTTAATCATAGAAGCAAAAAATAGAGCTTAAACTTGTTTCTTTCTTCACCTGGTTTAAAGGATAGACCCCAAACACTTTCAGTCCAGTCACATAGGGGGACATTAACGCTCAGGCCCAGTGCACATAATGAGGTTCCAGAACGGTGAAGGAGAATGAAATTAATCTAGAACTAAGTGTCTAGGCACCAATGCTTTCTATTTGCACTTAACATTATTGCCAAACTCCTTGGGTCGATAAATTGATGAAACACATCATTGTGAAACGTTGCTTTATGCTTAATCATGGAGTCTACAGAACAAAGACAAAGTCATCTCTAGAATCTCATTGCAGTAAAAAAAAAAAAAAAAAAAGGGGGAGCTCCAGCTCCAACTCCCAGCGCGAGCGACACAGAAGACCGGTGATTTCTGCATTTTAACTGAGGTACTGGGGTCATCTCACTAGGGAGTGCCGGACAATCGGTGCTGGTCAGCTGCTGCAGCCTGACCAGCGAGAGCTGAAGCAGGGCGAGGCATCGCCTCACCTGGAAGCGCAAGGGGGAAGGGAATCCTTTTCCTAGCCAAGGGAACTGAGACACACAAACCTGGAAAATCGGGTAACTCCCACCCCAATATGCGCTGTAAGCTACAAGGCACACCAGGAGAATATATCCCACACCTGGCCGGGAGGGTCCCACGCCCACGAAGCCTCCCTCACTGCTAACACAGCAGTCTGCCGCGATCTACCGCAAGGCAGCAGCGAGGTGGGGGAGGGGGCGCCCGCCATTGCTGAGGCTTAGTAGGTAAACAAAGCCGCTGGGAAGCTCGAACTGGGTGGAGCTCACAGCAGCTCAAGGAAGCCTGCCTGTCTCTGTAGCTCCACCTCTGGGAAGCGCACAGCTGAAGACCAACAGGGAAATAGCGGGCAGGCCGGTGCAGACGCGAAACGACTCTGTCTGACAGCTTTGGGAGAGCCGTGGATCTCCCAACGCGGAGGTTGAGATCTGAGAACGGAAGACTGCCTGCTCAGGTGTGTCCCTGACCCCTGAGTAGCCTAGCTGGGAGAATCCCCCACTAGGGGCAGTCTGACACCCCACACCCAGGGTGGAGTACACCCCTGAGAGGAAACTTCCAAAGGAAGAATCAGACAGGTACACTCGCTGTTCAGCAATATTCTATCTTCGCAACTTGCTGCTGATACCCAGGCAAACAGGGTCTGGAGTGGACCTCAAGCAATCTCCAACAGACAACAGACAGTCCTCTGACTGTCAGAAGGAAACTATCAAACAGGAAGGACACCTATACCAAAACCCCATCAGTACGTCACCACCATCAAAGACCAGAGACAGATAAAACCACAAAGATGGGGAAGAAGCAGGGCAGAAAGAGCTGGAAAATTCAAAAAAATAGAGCGCATCTCCCCTGCAAAGGAGCAGCCCATCGCCAGCAACGGATCAAAGCTGGTCAGAGAATGACTTGACGAGAGGAGAGAAGAAGGCTTCAGTCCTAAACTTATCAGAGCTAAAGGAGGAATTAGTACCCAGCGAAAGAAACTAAAAATCTTGAAAAAGAGTGAAGAATTGACAGCTAGACTATTAATGCAGAGAAAGATCATAACGAAATGACAGAGATGAAAACCATGACACGAGAAATACGTGACAAATGCACAAGCTTCAGTAACCGACTCGATCAACTGGAAGAAAGAGTATCAGCGATTGAAGATCAAATGAATGAAATGAAGCGAGAAGAGAACCAAAAGAAAAAAGAGAAAAAGAAATGAGCAAAGCCTGCAAGAAGTATGGGATTACGTAAAAAGACCAAATCTAAGTCTGATTGGGGTGCCTAAAGTGAGGGAGGAAAATGAACCAAGTTGAAAACACTCTTCAGGATATCATCCAGGAGAACTTCCCCAACCTAGTAGGGCAGGCCAACATTCAAATTCAGGAAATACAGAGAACGCACAAAGATACTCCTCCAGAAGAGCAACTCCAAGACACATAATTGCCAGATTCACCAAAGTTGAAATGAAGGAAAAAATCTTAAGGGCAGCCAGAGAGAAAGGTCGGGTTACCCACAAAGGGAAGCCCATCAGACTAACAGCAGATCTCTCGGCAGAAAACTCTACAAGCCGAAGAGAGTGGGGCCAATATTCAACGTTCTTAAGAAAGAAAAGAATTTAAACCCAGAATTTCATATCCAGCCAAACTAAGTTTCATAAGTGAAGGAGAAATAAAATCCTTTACAGATAAGCAAATGCTTAGAGATTTTGTCACCACCAGGCCTGCCTTACAAGAGACCCTGAAGGAACCCTAACATGGAAAGGAACAACCGGTACCAGCCATCGCAAAAAGCCAAAATGTAAAGACCATCGAGGCTAGGAAGAAACTGCATCAACTAACGAGCAAATAACCAGTTATATCATCATGGCAGGATCAAGTTCACACATAACAATATTAACCTTAATGTTAATGGACTAAATGCTCCAATTAAAGACACAGACTGGCAAACTGGATAAAGAGTCAAGACCCACAGTCTGCTGTATTCAGGAGACCCATCTCACATGCAGAGACATACATAGGCTCAAAATAAAGGGATGGAGGAAGATCTACCAAGCAAATGGAGAACAAAAAAAAGCAGGGGTGCAATCTTGTCTCTGATAAACAGACTTTAAACCATCAAAGATCAAAAGAGACAAAGAAGGCCATTACATAATGGTAAAGGGATCAATTCAACAGGAAGAGCTAATCTCCTAAATATATATGCACCCAATACAGGAGCACCCAGATTCATAAAGCAAGTCCTTAGAGATACAAAGAGACTTAGACTCCCATACAATAATAATGGGAGACTCAACACTCACTGTCAACATTAGACAGATCACGAGACAGAAGTTAACAAGGAATCCAGGAATGAACTCATCTCTGCCCAAGCGGACCTAATAGACATCTATAGAACTCTCCACCCCCAAATCAACAGAATATACATTCTTCTCAGCACCACATCGCACTTATTCCAAAATTGACCACATAATTGGAAGTAAAGCACTCCTCAGCAAATGTAAAAGAAACAGAAATTATAAAACTGTCTCTCAGACCACAGTGCAATCAAACTAGAACTCAGGACTAAGAAACTCAATCAAAACCGCTCAACTACATGGAAACTGAACAACCTGCTCCTGAATGACTAGGGTACATAACGAAATGAAAGCAGGAAATAAAGAGTTCTTGAAACCATGAGAACAAAGATACAACATACCAGAAATCTCTGGGACACATATTAAAGCAGTGTGTAGAGGGAAATTTATAGCACTAAATGCCCACAAGAGAACAGAGGAAAGATCTAAATTGACACTCTAACATCACAATAAAAGACTAGAGAGGCAAGAGCAAACACTTCAAAAGCTAGCAGAAGGCAAGAAATAACTAAGATCAGAGCCGAACTGAAGGAGATAGAGAAACAAAAAACCCTCCAAAAATCAATGAATCCAGGAGTTGGTTTTTTGAAAAGATCACAAAATTGACAGACCGCTAGCAAGGCTAATAAAGAAGAAAGAGAGAGGAATCAATAGATGCAATAAAAAATGATAAAGGGGATATCACCAGACCCACAGAAATACAAACTACCATCAGAGATACTATAAACGCCTCTACGCAAATCAACTAGAAAATCTAGAAGAAATGGATAATTTCCTGGACACTTACACTCTCCCAAGGCTAAACCAGGAAGAAGTTGATCCCTGAATAGAACAATAGCAGGCTTGAATTGAGGCAAATTAATAGCCTACCCACAAAAAAAGTCAGGACCAGATGGATTCACAGCTGAATTCTACCAGAGGTACAAGGAGGATGGTACCATTCCTTCGAAACTATTCCAATCAATAGAAAAAGAGGAATCCTCCCTAACTCATTTTATGAGGCCAACATCATCCTGATACCAAAGCCTGCAGAGACACACAAAAAAAGAGAATTTAGACCAATATCCCTGATGAACATGATGCAAAAATCTCAATAAATACTGGCAAACCGGATTCAGCAGCACATCAAAAAGCTTATCCACCATGATCAAGTGGGCTTCATCCCTGGGATGAAGGCTGGTTCAACATTGCAATCAATAAACGTATCCAGCATATAAACGAACCAAAGACAAGAACCACATGATTGTCTCATAGATGCAGAAAAGGCTTTTGAAAAATTCAACAGCCCTTCATGCTAAAAACGCTCAATAAATTCGGTATTGATGGAAGTACCTCAAAATAATAAGAGCTATTTATGACAAACCCACAGCTAATATCATACTGAATGGGCAAAAACTGGAAAAATTCCTTTGAAAATGGCACAAGACAGGGATGCCCTCTCTCACCACTCCTATTCAACATAGTGTTGGAAGTTCTGGCTAGGGCAATCAGGCAAGAGAAAGAAATCAAGGGTATCCAGTTAGGAAAGAAGAGTTCAAATTGTCCCTGTTTGCAGATGACATGATTGGTATAGTTAGAAATTTTACAACCTATTCTATTATATCAATTACGTCTATATTTCCATACCTATTTCTATTATATCTATTATGTCTATATTTTATACCTATATCTATTATGTCCTATATTTTTTACCTATATGTATTATGTCTATATTTTATACCTATATCTATATTCTACTAGGTCTATATTTGATACCTATATCTATTATATCTATTATGTCTATATTTTATAGCTATATCTATTATAATCTACTATGTCTATATTTTACACACTATTTCTATTATATCTATTACGTCTATAATTATACCCCTCTCTATTCTATTATGTTTATATTTTATACCTGTATCTATTATATCTATGTCTATATTTTTACCTATATCTATTCTGTCATATTTTATACCTATATCTATTATATATATTATGTGTACATCTTATACATATATCTATTATATCTATTATGTGTATATTTCATACCTATATCGATTGTGTCTATATTTTCAAACCTGCAATTTGATACCAGTTATGTCTATATTTTAACTATATCTTATGCTCTTATGTCTATATTTTATAAATATATGTATTAATGTATTGTTTATATTTTGCACCCATATCTATTATGTCTATATTGTATACCTATATCTCTTATAACTATTTATGTCTATATTTATACCTATATCTATCTATATGTGTATTTCATACCTATATCTATTATATCTACTATGTCTGCATTGTATTCCTATATCTATTAATCTATTTGTCTATATGTTTAACTATATCTATCATACCCCTGATGTCTATATTTTATACCTATATCTGTTATATCTATTGTGTCTATTCTTTATACCTATATCTATTATGTCATATTTTATATATTTATCTATATATCTATTATGTCTATTTTTATACCTATATCTATTATATCTATTATGTCTGTATTTATGCCTATATCTATTACATCTCCACTGTATCCATATTTTATACTTATATCTATTATATCTATATTTGATACCTATATCCATTATATCTATTATATCTATATTTTATACATATATGTATCATGCCTATTCTATCTATTTTAGCCTATATCTATTATATCTCTTATGTCTATATTTTATACCTATATCTATTATATCTATTATGTCCATATTTTTTACGTATATCTACTGTATCTTTTATGTCTTATTTGTACCTCTATCTATTATATCTATTATATCTATATTTTATACCTATATCTATTATATATCATATTTTATACGTATATCTATTATCTATTTTACTATATTTTTTACCTATATCTATTATATCTATATTTTATACCTGTTTCTATTATATCTATTATGTCTATATTTTTACCTATATCAATTTTATCGATATTTAATAGCTATAGTGTAGTATAATCTATATTTTGTTCCTATATCTATTATATTATTATGTCTATACTATATACGTATATCTATATACCTGTTATGTCTATATTTTATACCTATAACTATTTTATCCATATTTTATACCTATATCTATTGTATCTGTTATATTTATATTTTGTAACTATATCTATATATATCAATATTTTGTACCTATATCATCTATTAATCTATATTTTACACGTATATCTATTTTATCTGTATTTTATACCTATATCTATTATATCTATTTGTCCTATATCTTATACCTATATCGATTATATGGATTATGTCTATATTTCATACCTATATCTATTATATCTATTTTCTATATTATATAAATATATCTCGTATATCTATTAGGTCTATTTTTTATATCTATATTAATTAGTATGTCTATGTTTCATACGTATATCTATTATACCTATTATGTCTAGATTTTATACCTATATCTATTAGGTCTACATTTTGTACCTTATCTATTATGTCTACATTGATACCTATATCAATTATATGTATTAAGTTCATATTTTATACTTATATTATTATATCAATTATGTCTATATTTTATACCTATATATTATTACTCTTATGTCTATATTTCATACTATATCTCTTATATCTATTATGTCTATATTTTATACCTATATCGATTATAATTATTATGTCAATATGTGATACCTACATCTATTATATCTATTATGTCTATGTTTACACCTATACTATATATATCTATTACGTCTATATTTTAACCCATCTCTATTCAATCTATTATGTATATTTTATACGTATATCTATATGTCTATATTTTATACCTCTATTCTAACTATTATGTCCATATTTTATACCTACATCGATTATGTCCATATTTTATACCTATATCTATTATATCTGTGATGTCTGTGTTTTACACCTATATGTATTATAACTTTTATGTCTATTTTTATCCCTATATCTATTATATCTATTATGTCTATATTTTATAACTATATCTGTTCTGGGCTATATTTTATACCTATATCTATTATATCTATAACGTCTATATTTTATACGTATATCTATTATATATATTATGTCTATATTTTATACCTATATCTATTAATATCTATTATATCTATATTTATACCTATATCTATTATATCTATTATGTCTACATTTTATACCTATATCTATTATATCTATGATGTCTATATTTTAAGTATATCTATTATATCTGTTATGTCTATATTTTATACCTATATCTTTTATATCTCTGATGTCTATATTTTATACCTATATTTACTATATCTATTATGTCTATATTTTATAACTTTGTCTATTATATCTATTATGTCTGTATTTTATACCTATATCTATTATATTATTATGTCTACATCTTATACCTATATCGATTATATCTATTATGTCTATATTCATACCTATGTCTATTATATCTATTAGATCTATATTTTATAAACTCTATATCTATTATGTCTATTTTTCACATCTATAGTATCTATTAGGTCTATGTTTTATACGTATATCTATTATACCTATTATGTCTAGATTTTATCATATATTTATATCTATTAGGTCTACGTTTTTTTTTTTTTTTTTTTTTTTTGTCTGTTTTTTTTATTTTTTTTTTTTATTTTTTTTTTATTATACTTTAAGTTCTAGGGTACATGTGCATAACGTGCAGGTTTGTTACATATGTATACTTATGCCATGTTGGTGTGCTGCACCTCAACTCGTCAGCACCATCAATTCATCATTTATATCATGTATAACTCCCAATGCAATCCCTCCCTCCTCCCCCCCCCATGATAGACCCAGTGTGTGATGTTCCCCTTCCCGAGTCCAAGTGATCTCATTGTTCAGTTCCCACCTATGAGTGAGAACATGCGGTGTTTGGTTTCTCTTCTGTGATAGTTTGCTAAGAATGATGGTTTCCAGCTGCATCATGTCCCTACAAAGGACGCAAACTCATCCTTTTTTATGGCTGCATAGTATTCCATGGTGTATATGTGCCACATTTTCTTAATCCAGTCTGTCACAGATGGACATTTGGGTTGATTCCAAGTCTTTGCTATTGTGAATAGTGCCGCAATAAACATACGTTGCATGTGTCTTTGTAGTAGACTAATTTATAATCCTTTGGGTTATCCCAGTAGTGGGATGGCTGGGTCATATGGTACATCTAGTTCTAGATCCTTGAGGAATTGCCATACTGTTTTCCATAATGGTTGAACTAGTTTACAATCCCACCAACAGTGTAAAGTGTTCCTATTTCTCCACATCCTCTCCAACACCTGTTGTTTCCTGACTTCTTAATGATTGCCATTCTAAACTGGTGTGAGATGGATCTCATTGTGGTTTTGATTTGCATTTCTCTGATGGCGAGTGATGATGAGCATATTTCATGTGTCTGTTGGCTGTATGAATATCTTCTTTTGAGAAATGTCTGTTCATATCCTTTCCCCAATTTTGATGGGGTTGTTTGTTTTTTTCTTGTATATTTGTTTGAGTTCTTGTATATTTCTTGTTTATTTGTTTGAGTTTCTTTTTATTTGGTTGAGTTTCTTGTATATTTGTTTGAGTTTGTCTATATTTTATACCTATATCTATTATGTTACATTTTATACCTATATCAAATATATCTATTAAGTCTATATTTATACTTCTATATATTTATCAATTATGTCTGTATTTTATAACCTATATCTATTATAACTATTATGTCTATATTTTATAACTATATCTCTTATGTCTATTATGTCTATATTTTATACCTATATCTATTATGTCTATATTTTGTACCTCTATTCTATCTATATCCATATTTTATACCTATATCTATTATGTCTATATTTTATACCTATATCTATTATATCTATGATGTCTGCATTTTATACGTATATGTATTATATCTTTTATTTCTGTATTTTATCTCTATATCTATTATATCTATTAGTCTACTTTTATACTTATATCTATTATATCTATTATGTGTATATTTTATACCTATATCTATTATATCTATTATGTCTGTATTTTATAACGATATCTGCTCTGTCTATATTTTATACCTATATCTATTATATGTATAATGTCTATATTTATACCTATTTCTATATGTCTATCATGTCTATATATTATACCTAAATTAATATCTATATGTCTATATTTTATACCTATATCTATTATGTCTATATGTCTGTATTTATACATAATCTATTATGTCTATATTTTATATCTATATCTATTATATATACTCGTATATATTTTACATATATCTATATATCTATTATGTCTATATTTTATACCTATATCTATTATATCTACTCTGTCATATTTTATACCTATATTTTATATCTATTATGTCTATATTTTATGCCTATATCTTTTATATCTTTTTTGTCTATATTTTATACCTATTTCAATTATGTCTATTTTATTCCTATATCTATTTATCTATTATGTCTATATTTTATACCTATACTATTATATCTATTATGTCTATATTTTATACCTATGTCTATTATATCGATTATGTCTATGTCTTATACCTATATCTACTATATCTATTGTGTGATTTTATACCTAAATCTATTATGTCTATATTTTATACCTTTATCTATTATATCAATTATGTCTATATTTTATAAATATATCTTTTATATCTATTATGTCTATATTTTATACCTATATCTCTTAGTTCTATATTTTATAACTATAACTATTGTATCTATTATGTCTAGATTTTATACTTATATCTATTATATATATTATGTCTATATTTTCTCCCAATAACTATTATATCTATTACGTCTATATTTATACCTATAACTATTATATCTATTATGTCTATATTTTATACTATATCTGTTATATCTATTTGTGTGTATTTTCTACGTATATCCATGTGTCTATATTGTATACTTATATCTATTTTATCTATTATGTCTTTTTTTTACCTGTATCTATTATATCTATTGTGTCTATATTTTACACCTATATCTATTATATCCATTATGTCTATATTTTATACCTATATCTATTATATCTACTATGTCTATATTTTACACCTATATCTATTATATCTATTACGTCGATATTTATACCTATCTCTATTATATCTATTATGTTTATATTTTATACCTATATCTATTATATCTATGTCTTTATTTTATACCTATATCTATTTTGTCTATATTTATACTGTATCTATTATGTCTATATTTCATACGTATGTCAATTTTATCTATCATGTCTGTATTTTATACCTATATCGATTATATCTTTTATGCCTGTATTTTATACATATATCTATTATATCTATATTGATACCTATATCTATTATATCTATTATGTCTATATTTTATATCT
Source organism: Rhinopithecus roxellana (assembly GCF_007565055.1). NCBI lineage: Eukaryota > Metazoa > Chordata > Mammalia > Primates > Cercopithecidae > Rhinopithecus > Rhinopithecus roxellana. The sequence goes on from NW_022144476.1 coordinate 11,066, forward strand.
ATATCTATTATCTATTGTGTGTATATTTTATAACTATATCTATTAAATACATTACGTCTATATTTTCAACCTATATCTATTATGTCTATATTTTATACCTTTTTCTATTATATCTATAATGTCTATGTTTAATACCTATATCTATTATGTCTATATTTTATACGAATATCTATTATATCTATTATGTCTATATTTTATACCTATATCTATTATGTCCTTTATGTCTTATTCTATACCTATATCTATCACATCTACTATGTCTACATTTTACACCTATAACTATTATATCTATACGTCTATATTTTATACCCATCTCTACTTTATCTATTATGTTTATATTTGATACCTATATCTATTATATCTATGTCTATATTTTATACCTTTATCTATTTTGTCTATATTTATACCTGTATCTATTGTGTCTAATTTTTTATACCTTTATCTATTTTATCTATTATGTCTGTATTTTATACCTATATCTATTATATCTATTATGTCTATATTTATACCTATATCTATTAAATCTATTTTGTCTATATTTTATATCTATATCTATTGTCTACACTTTATACGAATAACTATTATATCTATTTTGTCTATATTTTATATCTATATCTATTATATCTATTCTGTCTATATTTTATACCTATAATTATTATATCTAATATGTCTGTATCTTATACCTATATCTATTATGTCTATCTTTTATATCTATATCTATCATGTCTATATTTTATTCCTATAACTATTATATCCATTATGTCTATATTTTATACCTATCTATTATATCTATATTTTATACCTGTATCTATTATATGTATTACATCTATATATACCTATATTATTCTATCCGTTATATCTGTATTTTATGCCAATATTTATTATATCGATTATATCTATATATATATATTTTATACCTGTCAATAATATCTATTATATCTATTTTTTATACCTATATCTATTATATCTATTGTATCTATATTTTATAACTAATCTATTATATCTATTATGTCTATATTTTATAACTATATCTATTATGTCTATATTTTATACCTGTATCTATTATATTTTGTCTATATTTTATACCTATATCTATTATGTTTATATTTTATAACTATACCTATTATATCTATTATGTCTATATTTTATACCTATATGTATTATGTCTATATTTTATACCTATATTTATTATATTATTATATCTATATTTTAGACCTATATTTATTATATCTATTATGTCTATATTTTATACCTATATCTATTATGTTTATATTTTATACATATATGCATTATATCTATTATGTCTATATTTTATACCTCTATATATTATATCTATTAAGTCTATATTTATACCTATATCAATTTTATCTATTTTGTCTATTTCTTATAAAAATCTATTATATCTATTATGTCTATATTTCATACCTATACCTATTTATCTATTATGTCTATATTTATATCTGTATCTATTATATCTATTATGTCTATATCTTATACTTATATCTATTATACCTAATATGTCTACATTATATACCTATATTTATATCTATTTTGTCTATATTTTAAACCTATTTCAATTGTATCTGTATTTTATCCCTATATCTATTATATCATTATGTCTGTATTTTATACCTATATCTCTTATATCTATTATATCTATATTTTATACCTATATCTATATCTATTATGTCTATATCTTATTCATGTATTTTTGTATCTATTATGTGTATATTTTATCCCTATATCTATTATGTCTATATTTCATACCTACATTTTTATACCAGTTATGTCTATATTTTATATCTATATCTATTATATCTATTCTGTCTATATTTTATACCGATATCTATTATGTCTATATTTTATATCAGTATCTATTATATCTATTATGTCTATTTTTTATGCCTATATCCATTATATCCACTATATCTATATTTTATACCTATATCTATTATATCAATATTTGATACCTATATCCATTATATCTATTATATCTATATTTTATACTTGTATCTATTATATCTATTGTGTATATTTTATACCTATATCTATTATATCTATTATGTCTATTTTATACCTATAATTATATATCTCATATGTCTAATTTTATACCTATATCTATTATGTCTCTATTTTATATCTGTATCTATTATGTCTAGATTTTAAACGTATTACTATTATATCTATTTTGTCAATATTTTATAACTATATCTATTATATCTAATATGTCTATATTTTATACATATATCTATTATATCTGTATTTTAAACCTGTATCTACTATATATTTTTATGTATATTTATACCTGTATGATTCTATCTGTTATATCTGTATTTTATGTCAATATCTATTTTATCGTTTATATCTATTATATATATATTTTTTATCTATGTCTATAATACCTATTATATCTATATTTTATACCTATATCTATTATATCTATTGTATCTATATTTTATACCTGTTCCTATTATATCTATTATGTCTATATTTTATAGCTATATCTATTACGTCTATATTTTACCTGTATCTATTATATACATTGTGTCTATATTTTATACCTATATCTATTATGTTTATATTTTATAAGTATACCTATTATCTATTATGTCTATATTTTATACCTATATGTATTATGTCTATATTTTGTACCTATATATATTATAATATGTAAATATTTTATTCCTATATTCATGATATGTATTATGTCTATATTTCACGTATATCTATTATATCTATTACGTCTATATTTTATACCCATCTCTATATATCTATTATTTTTATATTTTATTCCTATATCTATTATATCTATGTCTATATTTTATACCTATATCTATTGTATGTATTATGTCTATATTTTATACCTATATAGTATATCTATTATTTCTATATTTTATACCTATATCTATTATATCTATTATGTCTATATTTTATACCTATATCTATTATAACTCATGTCAATATATTATACCTATAATTATTATATCTAATATGTCTATATTTTATACCTATATCTATTATGATTACATTTAATACCTATATCTATTATATCTATTATGTCTATGTTGTATACCAATATCTATTGTATCTATTATGTCTATATCTTATACATATATCTATTATATCTATTAATGATTATATTTCATACCTATACCTATTATATCTATTAAGTCTCTATTTTATATCTCTATATATTATGTCTATTATATCTATAACTTATACATATATCTATTATATCTATTATGTCTATATTTTATACCTATATTTATTACTATTATGTCTGTGTTTTATACT
>NW_022144477.1:0-32045 GCF_007565055.1 Rhinopithecus roxellana
CTGTTTTGAATAAAATCAACTACATGAGCGTTCTTCCATTATATCTATTTTCAGGCAGCTTGTACCTCTCACTTTTTCTACTACAATAATATGGAAGCCTGGCTACACAGCCCAGTGAGGCCCCTTGCTACCGAATGCATCTGGGTCACTGGTTCAGAAAAGTGGAGTGAGATAAATTAGAAATGAGGCTATTTACCAAACTGGGCGGGCAGCTCCAACCAGGGCGGGCTTCCCACAGGCAGCACTGACTCTCCAGCAGGAGAGATGGCAATGCGCACGTTGGTGCAGGTCACACAGGTGCTGCAGGGGACTCTGTTCAGTCGATCACCAGAGCCCCAGTTAACACGTCCCAATCAGCCTCAGCCATTCTGCTGTGAGGACTTCTAAAAGGATTGAAAAGTGTATGAAAATGTTAGATATTAATCATCAGAGACATAGATATGGTTTTAAAGATCTGTTAGATAACAGATGTTATCTAACAGGTTAGGTAACATGTTACAATTTTGTAATGAACAAAAATGTTCATTAAAGGTAACAGTGTAAAAAAGCGATGTTGCTGAAATGTAACCTAATGTGTCTTTAAGTAATAGTGTCACTAAATTAATGGTATATTAAAAGTTGAAAAAAAGAAGCCGTGTGCGGTGGCTTGTCCCAACATTTTGGGAGGCTGAGGCCGGCAGATTGCTTGAGCCCAGGAGTTCAAGACCAGCTTGGGCAACATGGCAAAATCCTGTCTCTACAAAAAATACAAAAATTAGCCAGGCATGGTGGTGCACACCTGTAGTCAGGCCCAGCTACTCAGGAGACTGAGGTGGGAGGATCACTTGTGCCCGGGAGGTGGAGGCTACAGTGAGCTAAGATCACACCACTTCACTCCAGCCTGGGGGACAGAGTGAGAACCTGTCTCAAAAAAAGAAAAAAAAATGTTAAAAAAGAAAACAAATTCTAAACAACAGCAAGCTAAGGTCAACTGTGATTAGAAGCATTCATTCAGGCAAGTCTAGACTGTCCCACAGCACCAGTCTCACCCATTACTAAGCTGTTGTTTGTGCTGATACCTTTGCATAAAATAACTTCCCTTCCTCCCTTTGTTCAGCCATATCTTGCCTAAGAGCTTGGACCTGAACCACAATCTCACTGATGATCTGCTCAAGTCTTACCTGCGCCACAGGAAACAAAATGGTATAGGGCAGGAAGCAGGAGCCTCAGAATTGGGCAGGTGTGGGTTCAAATCCTGCTGTGCAATGCTAACAGTCACTTCAGCTCTCCATGCCTTTTTCCTCACTAGTAATTTGGGAAAGAGTACTGACCTCACTGTTGCTGGAAAGATTAACATAGGAAATGTGTGACAAATGCTGAACGTGGAATAGGCACTGGGCAAAGATCAGCTCCTTCCTCCTTGGAACCGACTCTACCCTTCACTCAACTCTTGCGATGCCTTTGTTTTTACCACCCACTTTGATTCTTGTTCATATTCTACCTTTTTCTGTTACTTCACCATTTCAGATGTATATGTAACAAACACAGTGAAACCCATCTCTACTAAAAATACAAAAAAAAATAGCCAGGCGTGGTGGTGGCGCCTGTAGTCCCAGGTACTTGGGAGGCTGAGGCTGGGTAATGGCATGACCCGGGGGCGGAGCTTGCAGTGAGCCAAGACTGCGCCACTGCACTCCAACCTGGGTGAAGAGCGAGATTCCATCTCAAAACAAAAAAAAAAAAAGAGAAAAGAAAAAAAAAAAAGAAAAACATGCATAGAAAAGAGCTAGCAAGAAACACTCATTAGTTACTAATAGTTTTCTCTGGATGGTGGGATTAGAGATGTGAATTTTATAACTTTTGTATTTCCTGTGTTGCCTACAATGAAACTAGATTCCTTTATCTTCCTATAAAAACAGTCTTTTTATTTCAATTTAGATATTACATCCCAATCATGGATAATTTTAACTTTTGGAATGTTAGGACTGCTCTGAACTTACATTAGAGTTTCCACCAAATACCATAAAATGCTACATTGAACACCTGTAATAAATGCTTCCTAAGCAAAAATGTTTACAATAACCACAGTTTTTTTTTTTTTTTTTTTTTTTCTTTTGAGATGGAGTCTCACTCTGTCACCCAGGCTGGGGTACAGTGACGTGATCTTGGCTCACTGCAACCTCCGCCTCTTGGGTTCAAGCGATTCTCCTGCCTCAGCCTCCTGAGTAGCTGGAATTACAGGCACGTGCCACCACTCCTGGCTAATTTTTGTCATTTTAGCAGAGACGGGGTTTCAACGTATTAGTCAGGCTGGTCTCAAACTCCTGACCTTGTGATCTGCCTGCCTCCACCTCCCAAAGTGCTGGATTACAGGCATGAGCCACTGCGCCGGGCCAATAACATAGCCTTTGAAAGACTGAACACAGGCATGATACGTTTTCATCTTTCCCCTGAAATACAGTAATCTCTTTGCCAGTTTCAACATTCTTTCTTTAGTGACAAATTCATTTAAGATGCAATTCCTCAACTGGCTAGCAAACTAGCTTGACTATTTTGGGCATAATTACAGATAATTAGGCAGCTTCTTAAAGTAATGTGACTTTCTACTCACTGCAAAAAAAGTAATTTGCACTTTCAGTGTGAATCCATTCTGTCTCTATATTCTGCAGTATCAACATTTTGCATCTCCCCTATTAGTTAATGCCTGACTAGGAGATGGAGGGCCATGCCAGGGTGATGTCTTGAGAAAGAATTTATCATGTGAGCACCAGCAATTGGTGCACCCTCCACTGGAACACACAGTTACAGGAGTTGCCAGATTGGCATTTCCTTGTGCATATGTCTTAGTTATTTCCTGGTAAGATAATGGCTTTACACATAAGCAGCTGGGTTCTGGCCTCCCACTCTGACCTCCCTCAAACTATGCTCTTCACCATGGCACAAAGAGTCCCCAGGACCAAGAGAATATGCCCAACTAGGTCCATAGGCTCCTTTCTAGATCACACCCTGATGCTCATGTACCTGGAACCCCAGAATTCACTGTCTAAAGGACAAAGGGCACTCGGTCTTCCCTGGACAGGGCCATATCATTTATCCCAAGGTGGGAGGTGGCGGAGTTGCTAAATTATTTTCTTAGTATTCCCCTGGAATGAATCAATTTATTATCCATCCAATTACTTCTTCCATTCATTTTGTCATGCATCTAACCTATTTCTTATTAACCCACTAACCAACCCATCCATCCACCTATCCACTTAACTACCCATCCATCCATCTATCCATCCATCCATCCATTTTTTCTTTCAACTAACATTAAGTAATTATGTGCAAGGAACCATATTAGTTGCTGGAAGGAACAGTGAAAAAGATGTTATGGCCTCTGACTTGACACCTTCATAGGCCAGTAGGTGAGATGGGTAGACAAACTGACAATTCAAGTACACAGTGACGAAAAATGGAAGAAAGGAAAGGGAGAGGCATTTATTTCTCCAAGGGAGGACAAGAATCAGAAAAGGGTCCCCAGATGACACATCTTAAACAAAGACAGTGCTTTGCTAGGAAAAAAAGAGAAGCTTGGACGTCCACCCTGAGTGGATACATGAGTAAAGACTAGGAAACATGAAGATGCAGGGTGGGTGTTTGGAAGGTAAGACATGGCACACAGTGAAGCACTAATGCATGCACTGACATGAAGTGAACCCAAGACTAGGAGGTGGGTTGTCATGGCCTAAGAGATATCTATGGCCAAATAACACTTGTTGACTTTATGTAAAGCAGGGTTTGTAACATGATGAGATGTATATGTTAAAATAATTAAGCCAGGTGCAGTGGCTCATGCCTGTAATCCCAGCACTATGGGAGGCCGAGGCAGGTGGATGACTTGAGGTCAGGAGTTTAAGATCAGCTTGGTCAACATGGTGAAACTCTGTCTCTACTAAAAACACAAAAATTAGCCAGGTGTGGTGGTGTACACCTGTAATCCCAGCTACTTGGGAGGCTGAGACATGAGAATCGTTTGAACCCAGGAGGCGGAGGTTGCAGGGAGCTGAGATCATGCCACTGCATTCCAGCCTGGATGATGGAGTGAGACGCTGTCTCAAAGATAGATAGATAGATAAATAAATGACTTAAGAGGGCCATGGAACACAGATGGGGGTAGGTTTACTCATCAGAAGACTACTTGGGAGACACAGATTGGCTTCAGAGAAAGAAGACAAGGGGGAAATGTTAGAGATTTATTCCTGGGACAGAATATGCAGAGCATGGTGGGGAAGGGAGAGGGAGGAATGTAAGGCAACTTAGATTTCTAACTTGAGAAGTTAGGCTTACCATCAGTGAAAAAGGAGAATCCTGGAAGCAAAACAGGCTAAGGAAGGCAGCTTCCAACTCATTCACTGCTTCATCGATTTAACAGATGTTTATTGAATGGCCGCTATGTGTCAGCAACAAAGGATACAACAGTGAACAAAATAGACGTGATCTCTGCCCTCATGGAACTTTCCATGAGGTTTCACAAGGAAAGCTTTTCTAGGCGTTCATCAGAGGCATCGGTATCTTTCCCCATCCTCATGTGTCCACAGCTGCATCAGCAGGAATCCCCCACCACGCTGGTTTGCATGCACGAGCCAACTCTTCCATTATGAGCAGAATTTGCCATCGGATTAACTGCTTGGCAGTTCACCTCCTATCAATCAATTGTCTCCATCATTAAGACACTGCCACCAGCAACGTTCAATCACCAAATGTCACTGATGGCTCCATGCCACACGTTACCTCTGTCACTCCTCACAGGAGGATTAAGACATCATAGTAGATGCTGGAAAGCTTTGCCAGACGTACTGACAACTTCCGTCAGCGCCCCCTGATTGAAAATGGCTTCTTTGGGAGAATGTTTTGAGTTCACCCTGGCTTCAAACTCCTGCTGGACAGCTGATCGAGAGATTCCACAGGTGTTTTGTTTGTCTCTGTCAAGTACTTGGGGCTTCACGAATGTTTGAGCACCAACACACACAGCCACGTTGGAGAATGCATTTCCCCTGGCAAAGTGCATCCTGTGGTCTAAGGTTGTGAATCTTGAAGAGTCAGAACAAGTTATCACCCCTGCACCAGAAGGCAAGAGCATCTTCAACTTTGAGCAACTGGTGCTAATTAGTGTTTTTGGCTTGGTCAGCCAAATGTGGCAAACCCTGTCTCCTTTCTGTGTGAACAATCCAGATTGTGTCAGCAAGATGAGCGGGAAGACTGGCAAGCATACAGTTAAAACCTCCGAAAGAGTCTTCCCTTCTCTGTGTCTCTCTCTTTCACCTCCTGCCACCAACAGTTACAAATGCCTTGATTACAGTAATGAGCTTTTGTATCACTCCTGCTTCCACCTCTCCTGGAAGGGATTACAGTGAACGCCTCTTTCTTTAGCTGACAGGTTTTGCTTTGCCTTTCTCTTATTGGAAATTCAATGTGGTAGCGTTTTCATTAACTTGATTTCTCATGCTGAGCGAGTTTTTGTTGTTGCTGTTGTTGTTGTTGCTGCTTTTGAGTGTAGAGAAAAATGATGCAAGAAGTAAAGCTATGGTCCCAGTGCTACAGGAGTGGGGGTAGGGGGTGCTCTGTGCTGGAATATGATCATAAGCCAGACTGGGGACCCAGAAGGGGACCCTCTAAGGCACAAGCAGGTGAAGCATATGGCAGCCTGCAACTGGCAGCAGGCAGCCTGGGGCCCACATCCTCTACCACGTTCCCCTTGATACAGGCTGCTCAGCTTGCACACACTTAATTTGATCAAAATGCTGATGTGGTACTTTCTTCTGAAACTTCTTTCCTTTCTAACTGATATTTTACTTTCAAGTAGGTGCTTTGCACAAAGGAAGAAAGAGAGGTGGGGTGAAGCAGAGAGAGGTGACTTGGAGAGTGGGATGTTTTCTGGGAACCAACTCACAGGTGCTCCTGTGGGCTCTCCCAGGTGAGACCCAAGGACTCCATCACAGCTTGTCGGCATCCTTCCCCGCAAAGGCCCTCCAAGGACCGAGCTCCGTTAACAACATGTGAACCAAGGTTCAGCGTGGCTCTCACCAGGTCACCTGGGTCTCTTCCTGCTCCTCTGAGCTTTCAGAGCGCTCTTGATCCGTCAGAGTGCTGACAAGCACACAGGCACACAGGGAAGGAAATTATGCAGATGAGGGGAATAAATCACACTTCTTCCTCAGTTTTCTTAAGGAGAAAATGACACACGAGGGGGCAAATAAAATATTCAAATGAAATTCTATTGAAGGCTTTCTTTTACCCTTGTCTGTTTTGCTACAGTGATGGCAGGAAAACCTTTCTAATGCAAGGACCATAGGTTTCTCTTCAAGGGCAGAAAAAAAGAGGGGAGGAATATTGGAAGGCAGGGGGTTGGAGGTGAGAATCCAGGTTAAGGTGACTGGAAACTTCATTAACAGAGAAAAGAAGGCTGCCTTGTGGGGGATGGTGAAAATTTAGGAAGAAAAACCATCTCCTCACCTGGACGTCTCCAAATGCCTCAGGAACCCATCTTGTGGTCTCCACCAACACCACATTCCCCTTGTAAAAGAACTGGCTATCCAGGGTCCCAGGATCTCAGAGAATGGCATGACCTTTCACCTTGTTAGCAAGACAAGACCCAAAGGTCACCTCTGACACTGAATCTCTGATCTTTCTACAACTGAAGCCAGGTTTCTCAACCACTGCACTATTGACATTGGGGCCAGATAAAGTTTTGCTGTTGGGCGAGGGGCTGCCCTGTGCAGTGTAGGATATTTAGCCGCATCCCTAGTTTTTACCTATGAAATGCTAGCAGCATCCCCTTCCCACCAATTTCCCAGCCAGTTGCAACCACAAAAAAAATCTGGATATTTCCAGGTGTTCCTTGGAAGACACAGCTGTCCCTGGTTTAGGGCCATTGAGCTAAATAAGCCACCACCAAGGCCTGTTGAGTGTGCCTCCTAAATACCACCTGAATCTGTCTACTTCTCCCCACCCTGGCACCCCCACAGGGTTTAAGTGATCATTCTCTCCCACCTGGACACCTGCTCGTGGCAACTTCCCATCCCCCTCCGTCCTGCTCCAATCTATCCTACAGTGAACAGCCCAGGTGATAATTCCAGACTCAGCTCTTCACATACCATCTCACCACCGAAATCTCTCAAAAGCTTTCGTGTGCTTTGCAGATACCAAGGAAGATTCCTAGCAGAGCTTACAGAACTCAGCCTTGGTCTGCCTGGTCTGCTGTCTTATACCACTTCCCTTCCCTAGCAGCTCCTGATGCCCCAGGATAGCTTCTGCAGGCCACAGCTTCCCACTACAACACCCTCCGCACTCCTTCATCTACTTCAGCCTTGGAGGTCAAGGCTCAACAATGACTTCATTCTACCATGAAGACACATGCACGCATATGGTCATTGCAGCACTATTCACTATAGCAAAGACATGGAAGCAACTGAAATGCCCATCAACTGTAGACTGGATAAAGAAAATGTGGTACATATATACCATGGAATACTATGCAGCCATAAAAAAGAATGAGATCTTGTCCTTTGCAGGAACATGGATGGAGCTGGAGGCCATTATCCTTAGCAAACTAACTCAGGAACAGAAAATCAAATACTGCATGTTCTCACTTATAAGTGGGAGCTAAATGATGAGAACACATGAACACACAAAGGGGAACAACACACACTGGGGCCTACTTGAGGGTAGATGGTGGAAGGAGGGAGAAGATCAGAAAAAAACAACTATTGGATACTCAGTACCCAGGTGACAAAATAATCTGTACACCAAACCCCTGTGGCATGAGTTTACCTACATAACAAATTTGCACATGTATCCCTGAACCTAAAATGAAAGTTAAAAAATAGATTAAAACAACAACAGTCACTTATACAGAGTCCTGGACTTCCCACATCCCCCTGGGTCCAGGCTCACTGCTATGTACTCTTGAAGCCCCATTGCCTTTCCTTCTTAGCTTTTACCATACTCCATAATTCCACACTTATTTGTGCCATCATTCAATTAAAGTTTGCCTCCCCCACCAGATGGTTATCAAACTCCTTCATTCTCCCGGCAGCTTGCACAGTGCTTGATGCGTTCACCTTTATGGAAGAAATTGAACACATGGAGATGACCTGATGGATTAAAATTCAAGCCAGCTGTGGTCCTTGAAGTTGAAGCCAGGCTGTTCAGGACCAGAGGTGTCCCTTTCACTCCCTGTTTTTGCTGTGCCTTCATTCATTCATTTCTTCATTTTGCAAGTCTTTTCAGAGTACCTACTGTGTGCCAGATGCAAACAGATTGGCACTTGAATCTTTCAGAAAGACAGACATGGCCATGGGGCTGCAGTGCCCTCTGTCTAGTGGCACCAACTGACATTAACAGAATAACAATAGCCTAATAAGTACTATGAAAGGGCGCTGCTGATATGCAGATGGCTGGTGTTTTCTCTGAGGTCAGGGAGAGAGAAGCTAAACACACCCTCTCTCCACACCACTGGGTTTCCCAGAGTAGGAGTTGAATTTGAGTAAAGATCAGAGACATGGCATAAGACGTTAGTTACACCAGACCTCATCAGTCATGGCAGCAATCCCAAGATGTTATCTGGCACTTAAATTGCATTTCCTAAATGTATTTTTCAAACTTTGTTTCCAGAACGTCTTGAACCCAGAGGGAAAAAAAAAACAATAGTTATTTTCTTCTTTGATTTTAAAAAACCCAGTAGCATGGCTAACAAATGCATAACAGGTACAACTGAAAATAAAATTTTAAGTTAAATTAAACGAAGTCACTTGAGCCATCACTTGTGGCTACCTCCTGCTATGCACGAATTCCAGACAAGGTACTGGGGATGCCAAGAGTCTGGGGATGCCAAGAGGGCCACCCTCCAGGAGTTCAGAGCCTCTGAGAAGGGAAGAGTTGGTGAGGTATCTGCCAAGATGTCCCAGGCTCTATATTTGGAGGATGGATGCCTCCCTCTCATTATTCAGGTTTTAACCCAAACCTCACCTCACAATGGCTCTTTCTGATTGCCTCATCAAATATCACTCTTCACTCTGCCAATTTCACTCTTTCTCATCACTCCATATTTTCCTTAGAGCACTTATCACTTCTGAACTTCTTAAGTATTAGCTTATGTTTTATTTCATATTTGTTCCCCAGCTAGAACATAGACTCTATGCTTTCCTGTTCACTCCACACCCCAATGCTTAGAACAGCTCCTGGTAGGTAGTTGTCATTGAATGATGAATGAATGAATATGCTCAAAGAAAGGGAGCCATCAATTCTCCCTGGGGAAGTTGAGGAAAGCTGCAGACAGGAGGCAATATTTGAACACAGTCTTGAAGTAGGAGTTGGAGTTAGCCTGGCAGATAAAGGGTGGGCAGATAAGGAGGTCTTGCTTGATATAAATATTGACACACAAGAAGACAGAGCAGGGAGAGGAACTACATGTAGAGTCTAAAGGATGGCAGAGGAGGTCTGGTAGACAGCTAATGGATTAAAATTAACCTACAGCCCTTTTCATCAGAAGGACTTCACTTCAATCACTGTAACAAAATAGGCAAGGGTAATGGACTGGAGGCTGGGGCAGGTTGTGAACAGCCATGAAGGCCTTGTCCAGGCAGTGGACTTTCCCCTCTCTGGACATTGCAGACAATGAGACTTCTTTAAGCATGAGAAAGATGCAGCTGGATCTGTAATCTGCAAATCCTCCTCTGATGTCCCAATAGAATGAAGCTGGTTATGGTGAAAATTAATGAATCTTCCCCTGGAGAGAGGAACATAATTTGTAAATATCTAATTTAGCACATCCACATTTTTTTTCCTTCTTCATTAACATCAGCAATCTTTAAAACTCCTTAACTCTTACTGTGAAGTCTTCTAGTCACTGGGTATGTCAGATGGTGCTTGGAGGGTTTCTACATCTTCCCATCCAAGGGTCATGTGGGATTTAACATTGAACAACTTCTAAGAAGGGCTAAGGAGCTGAAGGACTAATTAAATCCTGGTTGGGTAAAGAACACGAGCTCTAACAGTGGGCTTGTGAGTTATTCTTAAGTACTCCCTAAAGGAGATGAACAGAATAAAAGCTTCATCATTAAGTATGTTTCCAGTAAATGGAATCTTCTAGTTAGTTTAAGGAAAGTCTCATTAACTAAGAGAATTACATATCATACTTACACATTTCTCTTTCTTAATACCTGTGAATGTAATGACTGCTAAGGGGGAGAAGGACTAGCATTTACGGAGCTCCTGCTGTGGCCAGACATTGTTAAATGTATTTAGTATCTTTTAATCCTAGTAGAAACCCTTTGAACTGTTATAAATCCTCATTTCGCAGATGAGGAAACAAAGACACCGAGGGTGAAATCCCTTACCCAACACCATGCAGCTAGAGAGAGTCCCTGACTTACAACGATTTCACTCATAACTTTTTGACTTCACAATAGTGTGAAAGTGATACACATTCAATAGAAACCATACTTCGAATTTTGAATTCTAGTGTTTTTCTGGGTTAGCAACATGTGATGCCGTATCCTCTTGTGACGCTGGGATGAATCATGTGACATAATACCTATTTTATAATGAAGTGTTAAACATCTCATGTAATCTATTGAATACTGTACTGGAAGCGCTCTGAGTATGTTTTAGGTAGGGTAGGCTAAGCTACTGTGTTTAGCAGGTTATGTGTATTAAATACGTTTTTGACTTAACGATAATTTTCAACTTACGACGGGTTTACCAGGTCATAAACCGTCGTAAGATGAGGAGCATCTACAGGAAATGGTGGAGCAGGGATCTGAATGGAAGTGTAAACCCAGACTATACAGGGATTAAAATCACAGACTCAAGAGTCCTATAGACTGGGTTTATGTAGGACTTTAACAGTCCACCCTATATAACATTGGGTGAACTACCCACTCTCAGTGCTGGAGACTCCTCTTCTGCTACGTGGGGACAGTAATAGTTCTCACCTCAGAGACATTGAGAGTGGGAGCATCATCTCACATTCAGCGAGAGGGTTTGCTTGAAGCATGCTCCACCTAGTAGCCACTGGGTGCAGCTCACTTTCTCATATCGCAGTGGTGACTGAAAGGTCCCATTTCTCTCTGATCCAAGCAACTGGACATGGAACGAAAAAGCTGTGTTCTCCCTGGCACTCCTGCTATGGGTCACATCAAGTGCCACTGATGGGGTGGTACAGAAATCATGGTCTTGCCTATTGAGGCAACTTCATGTCCATTTTGCCTTTGCTTAGGTCAGGGTTTCTCTATGCTGGCACTACTGACATTTGGGGCTGGAGATTGTCTATGGTGCTGGGAACTGTGTTATGCACTGTAGGATGTTCAGCAGCACCCCTGGCCACTGCCCATTAGATGCCAGCAGCACACCCTCTGTTCCCAGCTGGGGAATGGAAATACCCCCGTTCTCATTACAGACAACCAAAACATGTCTCTAATATCTGTTCCCTGGGGAGCACAATCACCACCCCCCCCCCAGTTGAGAACCACTGACTTAGGTGAAAATTAACAGTGATTTATGAAGCTAAAGACCAAGCTAGAGGTTGCTGGGATTCAAAGAAAGAGATCTCCTTTACTGGAATAGTTCACAACACCTGCTAAATAGAGATGAATTCTCACTGGGGAATCAAGGCAAGGCAAGTAACAAATTATCATAGTCAGTTAGCACCTCAAACGCCTGCTACCGAATCTACAACATTTTGTAGATTGTTAATTTCCCATTAAAGGAGCCATGTCATTTAATCAGCATTCTGTCATTGGGCTCCATAAGGTGGAATAAAAGCATGAAGACCCAGTAAGGTTATTTTTTAAATGTGTAATGAGCAGTGACAGCTATGTTCAGTCACCCAACATTTATTGAGCGTTTGCTATATGAAATGTCACATATTAAGTCTCTGGCAACATCAGGAAAATATTGAAGTCTTTTATGCAGGCCAAATTGCTGTGTGGAAGGAATATTAATTCAACCTATAGTTACTTAAAACATACGATGTGCCAAGCGCCAAACTAGACTGTGGGTAGAATGTACAGAAAGAAATAAAAGCTGTCTTTGCATGTTGCAGCTTACAACAAGGCAGCCATTCTCAAGGAGGGGTTCCCAGACCAGTGGCATCAGCATCACTTGGTGTTGTAAGTCGAATTATGTCCCCTCCAAAAGCTTATGATGATTGTCTTAGCCCTTAATACCTCAGAATGTGACTTTATTGGAAAATGAGGTCTTTGTAGAGGTAAACAAGATAAAATGAGGTCATGAGCATGGGCTCTAAGCCAAAATGATTGGTGTCCTTATAAAAAGGAGAAATTAGGACACAGAGACAGACATTCAGACAAGGAAAACAATGTGAAGACACCCAGGGAGACAGCCGTGTAAAGACAGAGGACTGGAGTGGTGGATGCTTCTGCAAGCCAAAGAGCTCCAAGGGTTGCTGGCAAACATCAGAAGCTGGAAGAGGCAAGGAAGCATTCTCCCCTGGACTAGCTGCCAGAGCATGGCTTTGCCAACACCTTGATTTCAGAGTGCTGGCTTCCAGAACTGTGGGAGAATACATTTCTGCTGTTGTAAGCCACTTAGTTTATGGTGCTTTGTTATGACAGCCCTTGCAAACGAATGTACCTGGGAACTTGGGCGAAGTGTACGTTATTGGTCCCTATGACAGACGTACTGAATCAGGCACTTGTGGTGAGGTGACCCAGCAGTCTGTGTTGTAACCCGCACCCAACACCCGGGGGATTCTGACGCAGGCTAGTGTTTGAGAACTAGTGAGATAGAGCAGTGGTTTGCAAT
This sequence comes from Rhinopithecus roxellana, assembly GCF_007565055.1. Classification (NCBI taxonomy): domain Eukaryota; kingdom Metazoa; phylum Chordata; class Mammalia; order Primates; family Cercopithecidae; genus Rhinopithecus; species Rhinopithecus roxellana. The sequence continues at coordinate 12,787 of NW_022144477.1, forward strand.
CCTGGCTGCACAATAGATTCATCTGGAAAGCCTTAAAACAAAAACAAAACCAGATTCTGATAGGAATTCTATAGGGTGATTCTAAGGTGCAACCAAGGCTGAGCACCTCTGGTCTAGAGTGACGTATTTCAAATATTAGTATGTGCACCTCAGCAGGCCTCACCTGAGAGTCTTGCTAACATGCAGATTCTAATTCAGTAAGGCTAGCATGAGGCTGGGGGCTCTGCATTTCTAGCAAGCTCTGGGGTGATGCCATGGTGGCCCATGGCCTACACTGTAAGGAGCAAGGGTCAGATAACACTAACACATTAATACTAATAGCAATAATAGCTAGTATTACTGACTGTCTTCCAAATGTCAGACACTTGCTAGGGAATGGGTACAATGATGGATAAGAAAGACACAGGCTCTGTCTCATGGGGCTTGCATTCTAAAGCTATGATGCAAGCTCTGTCTAGAGCTCTATGCATTCTCACAGAAGACTTTATCCATGAAGAAACCTGATATGGTAGAGCAGAGTCTTATGTCAAGCAGACCAACAATAACTGCTGCAACAAATAAACCACTGTTTCTCAAGAGCTTAACAACCAACCATCCATTTCTTCCACTTTACTCAACATCATAGGGGAGTCAGGGATTCAGGACCTTCCATCTTGGGCTGTGCCTTTCTCTAGACCTTTGGAGTCCTCGGTTCACCTGGTGGATGGGGAAAGAAGGTGAGGAGACGAAGGAGTGGTTTGATGACTTCTGCCAAATTCCGTTGTCTGTCACATGGCCCTGCCTAACTGCAGGGAACACTGGAAAATGAAGTCTAACTATGGCCAAGAGGTGAAAAAAAAGAGTGTAGTGAACACACAATCTCTGCCACATGCCCCAAAGGATGTGTAAGGTTGGTCAGGCAAAGAACAGAGGAACTGGTGGGAATGTGAGGGACTGAAGACATGCAATTAACATTTGGTAAAGGATAATAAAGTAATAAAATTTCCACAGCTTCTTTGGTTATCATTTTCCTTATAAGAACAATTAGGAGAATTCATTTAGATTTTCAATGCCTCAATAGTATGACACGTTAAAACCTTTCTAAGGAAGAGTGTCAGGCAGCTTCCTAATACTCAACAGGCAGCGGGGTTAGATGCATCCAGATTTCTTCCCAACATCTTTGCTCACCACTGGGCACTAGTGTAGGACAGAGGCTGGAGTTAACAGTTGCGCTGAGAGTCTGAGATAAGACTGTCATATGACCTGGGGATGGAGCAGGAGTGAACATGAAGACTCCAACCAGGAGATGTCAAGATGATCCCAAGATAATTTCTACATCTTTTCACCCTGGGCTCTGTAGTCACATTTACCAAACAAATTGGCATCATGGATATAAAAATATTTTATTGACAATAGGCCAGGTGCAGTGGCTCATGCCTGTAATCCCAGCACTTTGGGAGGCCGAGGCAGGTGGATCACCTGTCGGGAGATCAAGACCATCCTGGCCAACATGGTGAAAACCCATTTCTGCTAAAAATACAAAAAGTAGCTGGGTGTGGTGGTGCACGCCTGTAATCCCAGCGGTGGCTGACTGCCACAATTACTACTTGAGACCATCACTACAACAGTTACTACTGTTACTACTTGACCATCATTACAACAGTTACTACTTGAGACAGTCATTATAAGACTGAAAAAGGGGGACAGATGTAGAAATGAAAACTTAAAACAAAAGAAACTATTTCAAAGGAAGGGACCTGGGAAGAAGAAGAGAGCTCCCTGCTTCTAGTGAGCAAAGGCAGACCCTGAGCTTCTATAATCCTTTGTATTTACTGGGTAGAAAGAGCAAGGTAATGATTGGTCAGCTGCTTAATGGATCACAGGTTTATATTATTAATTTTATAATTATAATTATAAATACTATATAATATTTATTATATAATATTATATAATTATAATAATTAATATTTTATAATATTATTAATATTATATTATTACTAACAGGCTTCAGATGTACCTAATCGCAAGAAACACTGCGCTTGAGGGGTGACTGCCCTCGGTGTTCCTTCGGGGCAGCAGACGCAGTTTGTCGGTCTGCCAACATTCTGCATTTATGAGTACCAGTTTGCCGCTTAGACATACAGCCTCCAGTGGTATACTGAGTTGATCACGACCCTCAATCTTTCGGCCTCCAATACCAGCTACTCAGGAGGCTGAGGCAGGAGAATGGCTTGAATCTGGGAGGCAGAGATTGCAGTTAGCCTAGATGGTGCCCCTGAACTCCAGCCTGGTGACAGAGCGAGACTCCATCCCCACCGCAAAAAAAAAAAAAAAAAATTGACAGTAACATAAAGAATTTTAAAAATCAGTCCTGTCCAGGACAAACCACCTAAATTAGCAAAGATTCAGAAGCTAGAGAATTGTATCTAAAGTCAAAGAATGAGTTCCACCAATGGAATGTCAGGGAATTACATGCAGGATACCCAAGTCATGTCCACATTCTCCCTTGGGGAGATAACCCTAATAGTGATGCCCAGTTTCTGACTGCGGAGCCCTTCTTCAAATGTTAAGCTAAAATATTTCTTTCTAGAACCCTTCCTCCTCTGGGGCCACACAGAATGAATAAGTTTAACCTGTTCTCATGACCTTGGGCAAGGTACTGCACCTCCTTATGCTGCAGTTGCTTCATCAATGAAACGGGAATAATTATAGTACCTCTTTCATGAAGTTCTTGTGAGGACTACATGAGTGACATACAGAAAATGCTCTGAAAACATCAGCTAGAATTATCATCATCACTGTTAACAACACTTCAACAAATGGCCCTCATGCTCATCTCTGTGCCTTCTCCTGTCAGATATTCCCTCTTTCAATGGTTCAGCTTTTCCTTTCTGCAAGTTTTCAGCCTTTCGCTTTCACGTGGACTGGCATTTCTTGAAATTGTGTTCTAAGGCAGGGGTCTCCAAGCCCCTGGCTACGGACCAGTGCCGATCCATGGCCCGTCAGGAAGCGGGTCGCACAGCAGGAGGTGAGTGGCAGGTGAGTGAGCTTGACCACCTGAGCTCCGCCTCCTGTCAGATCAACCGTGGCATTAGATTCTCATAGAAGCGTGAACCCTATTGTGAACTGCACATACAAGGGATCTAGGTTGCATGCTCCTTATGAGAATCAGATTAATGCCTGATGATCTGAGATGAAATAGTTTCATCCTGAAACCATCCCCCAACCTTGTCCATAGAAAAATTGTCTTCCACAAAACCGGTGCCTGGTGCCAAGAAAGGTTGGGGACCGCTGTTCTAAGGATACTAGATCCTCAAGATGGTAAAAGGAGTTCCTTTAAAATCAAAGTTTCAAAAACACTTTGTAAGCCAGATGACTCCCTCAAAGATTTACAATGTATCTTGGTTTAATAAAAGTTCTGAAAGGTCCTCAGAATAGACCACTGTTTACATGGGTTCAAGTGTGTGCCCTGGTAGTTGAAATGTAGATTGGCATGATGTTTACGAAGGATGATTAATCATTATCTAACAGAATTTTTAATAAAATTTCATATTAATATACCTTTAACCAGGAATTCCACTTCTAGGTATCCAAGCTGGATAAAACTTGTATATGGGTTATTCCAGTTCAACATGTCTTTAAAGACAGATTATGCATTCTAACTGGACAAGTATTCCTTCCAAACTTGTCTCATCTCCTAATCTAAGAGCTATGCCTTTCTTTCCGTGCCTACATCCAAATCTCTGATAAAAATGTTCATAAGAGCTACTAAGTCAACACCAATCTACACTTTTCCTCTATGGCTCTACTATACTTCCTCAACTCACCCAACAAGGATATCCTACTATTTTAGGATCACATTCCTTCTTGCAAATGTTCTCTCAAGTTTCACTCTATATTTTAAGTATACATTTAGAAACAACCACCTGCATGAAATCTCATAAAAGTCATTTCAATTCAGACTGCATATTTTTTCACCCTCCACCAGATTAACAAATTCTTGGTCTGTCTTAACTGGTCATTTCAGTCTCAAGATTCTGATTGATCATCTGTGGAGATGAGTATAGTGTAACTGCTTCAGGGGACAGTGATGACTAATGCTTGGGAAACTGTGCAAACCAAAATAAATCTGAAAAGAAATAACCTAAACATACCCAGAAATAAATGTATTTGTGCACAGTCCAAGCAACAAGAGGCAGAGCTTCCCAAGTCCTCTCCTAATCTTTATAAATGATTTTCTCCTGAGCCACTTGGCACATTTCCATTATGGCCTTCTGAATATGTATAGACACAGCAGGTAATTTAAGATTGCTGCAAGTGTCTGGCAAAAACGTAGTGCGTATTCAACTTGTTTAGGAAACATCTTAATGACAAGCAAAGCAATTTATAGAGGACATATTTTTATAGCACGGTAACATCAACATTTATTATTTGGGCCATAACTGGGAAAGGAAACAGACTTCCCCCATTTAGACAACAAAATTAAATTCCTAGGAAGGCAATAGAGAAGTAGGCACAATCTTGAGTATAGTTATGGTATAAAATAATATTCTTTTAGAAATATGGTAGAAAACATGGGGAGAATGGTGTAACGACCTGATCAGATATTCCAAAGATATAATTCCAGAGTATAATTCCTTCCAAGGGGCTAAAATTTGATATTATCAAATTCAAGGTAATCTATCTAATACAGATTTATTTCTTTCCACAGAATACCACTATATTAGGTGATAACTATATGTAGTTATTCTTTGTAACTAATATTTTTTTTCTTGTAGAACTAATAATGTCTAAGAAGCTTCTATTTTAGAGTACTGAAGGTTCTAAGAATTCCCACAGCAATGAAACCTTCTTTAGATCCACCAGAGTGTGGGCAAATGGTTCCTTTTCCTTTTCTTCCTATCTCCCTCATCTTCTAATCCCCAAGAATTAAACAATCATATATCCACCAAATTCAAATTCAAATTACATGATATATTCAAGTCTTGTTGATAAGGAAGAACCCAAATAAATTATTCAAGCCAAATTAAGTGCATTTCACGTTTAGGTTGCAGCCTAAAGTTCTACACAGAGATTGCCATGGAAAGAAATACAGCACGACAAATTGTCTTGCATAGATCAGCCAACTCACTGTCCCAGTTGGCTCGGGAAAGTCACACAAAATCGTTCTTTGGTTTTATCTACTTGCTCAGCAAATACTTGTTCTGTACCTTCTTTGTAGACAGAGCATCCTGCTGGGCCTTTGAGACGTATCAGATGAAATGCCTACTCCAAATCTGTGGTTTCTATGTATTTCAATTTGATTTCAATTAAGTCATCACTTCTGCATGTCATTCTTATTGCTCGAATCCCCACAGCTGCCATTCAAAAATGTTTGTACATCCTTAAAATTCTGCCTTAGTCCTCAATGCACTCTTTTTCAGCAAATGAGCCAGGCTTCTGTTTTACTGATAAGATGAAACACCTGTGGCATGAGTTACCTCTACCCGCAATATCCCCATTTCAATTTTGATTGCCTCAGTCAAGGAATGCTGGTGTTATCCTGGCTACCTGACCCTCCATTACCCATTCTGTTCAGTTTATCACTAGTGCTGCTGTCAATTTTCTCTCCAAACAGCCCTCAAAGTGGTGCCTTCTCCCCATCTCCACCACCTAATTGCCATCTCTTGTTTGAACCAATATGGTAGTACCTAGTGGGCATTTTTCTTTTCTCCTTCTCTATCTCCCCTTAACACTCAAACCAGATTCATCTTTCCAAAGATGCATCTCTGTATATATCTCCATATTACTTAATATACTTTAAGGATTTCCCATTTCCATTAGGATAAAGACCAAACCCATCAGCCTGTTCTACAAGGTTCCATGGGTGTTCAGCTCCTGGTGGCCTCTCCAGCCTTATCTGCACCCACACTCACTGCATTCCCACTGGCCACAGGACCTTTGCTCATCCTTTTCTCTCTCCCTATGATGTTCTTTCCACCCCTTCTTGCTCAGTTAACACCACCTCGTCCTCTTGGTTCACTCCAAGGATCACGTCCACAAGGAGACCTTCCATGACTACCTTGGTCAGGTCAACTCAGCCCACCAAAGACTCTCTTGGAACATGGTCTTCTCCCTCTTAACTTGTACTATCTTCATTTGCAAGCTTATTTGACTAATGTTGGTCCCCCCCAACTACATTGTAAGCTCTATGAAGACAATGATGGTTGGTTTTTATTCATTTTTCCCCCATAGCAGCTACCACAGTTTTGGCTCACAGTATATACTCAGCAGATATTATGGAAAGGATTTCTCAATGCCTCATAATGCCAAATGGCATATGCCACCCATAGCTGTTCCTGGGTGTTTATGCAAATACTGTCCTGGATGAATTTTTCAATGAGTACTCTAGAGAGAGGAGGGCCAAAGCCAGGGTGGTTGTTTCTGTGGGCGTTCGTGGGTTTTTCTTTCTTTTCTTTTCTTTCCTTTCTTTCTTTTTTTCTTTTTTCTTTGTTTCTCTTTCCCTCCCTTCCTTTCTTCCTTCTTTTTCTTTCTCTTGCTTGCTGCTCCAAATTCTTCTTCCATGTCAAGCACTGTCCTAAGCTCTTTCCTTCCATTCACTCATTTAATCCTCATGACACTCCAAAAAAATGAACATTATCATATCTCCATTTTCCTGATGGGGAAAATGAGGCCTCAATGTTAATTCACCTGTCCAGGATTAGACAGTTGGCTCAGCACTTCATTCCCAGCACCATGCATAACACCTTCCCCGTGCTGAGAGCTCAATACGCACTTGTGGAATGAATGTATGAAGTGGCAAAGCAGAGCTGGTCAGCTGTAAGTCACAGATGCCCGTGACTCTGTCCTTTTCCTCTGGTCCTCACCGTCACACACTGACCTTTGCCTTGGCCACCTCTCACTAGAACTATCACAACAGCTTCCTAACTTCTTCTGAATCCACAATCATTTCCCTCTACTTTGCCCATCTACCATGTGGCCACAGCGCGTACTAAAATGCCAACCAAATTATGACTCCTTTTCTTGAGATTCTTTAGTGGCATCTCTTTGTCCTTGGGATACTGACCCAAGTCCTTAATTTGGCCAATAAAAACCTGTGTCTCTTTCCAGCCATGCAACTCTTTTCTCTTGCACATACCAGGCTCCCTCCTGCCTCAGGGCCTCTGTGCATGCTGTGCCCTCTGCCTGGAGCACCCCTTATGCTCTGGTCTCCCAGTAAACTCTTAATGAACCTTCAGGTCACAGTATATGTGGTAGACTGAATAAGGACCCCAACAATATCCCGATCCTAAAAATTCCCAGGACCTGTGAGTGTTACCTTATATGGCAAAAGAGACTCTGCAGATATGATTAAACTAATGACTTCAACCATATCCACATTCCACCTAGGCTGTTGCTTTTTTCACATTGTCCTATAAGATTGTCCTAGACATTGACATTTATGCTCTAAAGAATTTGTGCAAAGAAGAAATCCTTGATCATTATCAATAAAATCATGGCTTTGGTGACCCAGCTTTGGGTGTGTATATGCACTGCTAATTCACATTTAAATAAGAATAACTAACTGTTTGCAAATGGCTGCTCATAGCAGCACTGCTTATAATAGCCAGGAAGTAGAAGCAGCTCAAATGTCCATCAATGAAAGGATGGGCAAACAAAATGTGGCCTATGCATAGAGTGGAATATTATTCAGCCACGAAAAGAAGTGCTGACCTATGCTACCACATGGATTAGTGAACACTATGATGTACCTTGCAAACATTGTGTGAAGTGACAGAAGCCAATCTCAAAAGGCCACAAAGGACAGGCATCACCTGAGTCAAGTCATGTACATTGATTTAACATAGGTGCTACCCAGGAAGAGGAGGTACCAGTTATAACCTTTGATTGCTTATTTGATGTCCGATTCAATAGCAAGAACTTTACCTGAAGAAGGTTATTCAATGCTTGTAACTGCCCCATGAAAACACACTGCCAGCATTTTCCCTTTGTAGGACAGGAAAAGGAAAAGTGAGGAGGTCAAAGAACCTAGCCAAGATCACAAAGCTAAAAAATGAAGGAACTGGTATTTGAATTCAGTCTGTGTGAATCCACAGCTCTGCCTCTGAACCACCATGACCAGACCACCTTCCTAATGGGCTCCTCTCTGTATATTTCGTTTATAGGGAGCATCCAGAATAGGTAAATCCTTAGAGACAGAAAGTAGATGAATGGTTACCAAGGGCATGGGGGAGGGAGGATGGGGAGCAACTTCTTAACAGGTATGGGGTTTTCATTTGGGGGGTGATGAGAATATAGACAGAGGCAGTGCCTTATACAACACTGTCCATGCACTAAATGCTACTGAATTGTTCACTTTAAAATGGTTAATTTTTATGTCATGTGAATTTTGCCTTGACAAACAAGTTTAAAAATAAGTCCAAGTAGATTTTTAAAATAGATTAATGTGCCAGGCCTGGTGGCTCATGCCTGTAATCCCAGTAGTTTGGGAGGCCAAGGTGGGTGGATCACTTGGGGTCAGGAGTTTAAGACTAGCCTGGGCAAAATGGCAAAATCCCATCTCTACTAAAAATGCAAAAATTAGCTGGGCATGGTGGTGCACACCTGTAATCCCAGTGACTCAGGAGGCTTAGGCAAGAGAATCACTTGAACCCAGGAGGTGGAGGTTTCAGTGAGCTGAGATCGTGCCACTGTATTCCAGCCTGGGTGACAGAGCGAGACTCCAACTCAAAAAAGAAAGAAAAAAAAAGGATAATGTAAATTATACTTAAATCCTCACAACTTCCACAGCTAAGGAAGCCGTGGGCTGTGGCATTCTACCACCTCCTTGTGCGGGGTCCTTACTTCAATACCCATGAGCTATTAGGAGTGTTGAGAAACCTGCCAACTCTACCTACACAGATCCGACCTCCTGTCTGTCGGCTTCAGGCAGGGACCTGCCACCCACTGAGGAGGAGGTGAAGGGTGTGGGAGGTACCTCCCAGCTCGTCTTTGGGGGATGCCCTGTAAAAATGACTCACCTCTGGGCATCTCAGTATTTATCTTCAGCTCAGTGGTGAGGTTGTGAGTCACACTGACTTGAGATTTTCTGAGCACATTTAAGTACATTAAACACCAATGTAAAGCGGGCCGTCACATCGAGGGGAAGTTTACCTACATTTGCCCCTCTCTAGCGTGACATCAGCTGCTGGCATCTGCTGGTCCTCTGGCATAAGATTGAGTGGAGACAGAGTTAGCATCTCGCTCTCCTCTCCCTGAATAAGAGCTGATGTTGAGGTAGACAGTAATAGGAGCAGGCAGAACAGAACAATAATTGGAATCCTTTTAGCGATGCCTGATGCTCTGCAGACTGACAACTGCAGTTAGCTTCTTCTACAGAGAGCTCTGTCACCATGGGTTTGTGTCAGAAACAGCTGGTGGCTGAAGGACTGGGAACTAACAAGCCACACTGCTCAGATGCAGGGGAGGCCGCTGGCTCTCTCCCGTGGCACTGCTGAATTCCGTCTGTCGGGATGTTGGCACAATGCATGGCTCGTAACACACACTGGCAGGGTTCACGTGGCTTAATAGGACAACTGCTCCAGTGCGAAGGGAGAGAGGGAGAGGATCGCTCAAGTCCGGACCAGCGTGACTCCTTGGGCAGATGGCCAATGATTGCTTGCAAAGCACCTACAAGGCACCAGGCATGGTGCAAGCCACTGCAGAGATTGCAGAGGAAGATTCTGACATGGCGAATGTGGAGTTGATAGGCTACTTGGGGAGACAAGTGGCCATTTATTCATTCAGCAAATATTTACGGAGAACCTGCCATGTACAAGCACTGAGCTAGGCACTCTGGATGCAGCAGCAAAGAGCCCGGATGTGGTTTCTAGGAAGCCCACTGTCTCTGGGAAGACAAGTGTTCATTTATCCAATAACATTTTATTAAGGGACTCCCATGTTCCAAGCACTGGTTCCAGGCGCTAGGCATTAAACTAATAGTCCCAAGTGCAATGAATGCTTTGAAAATGAATTTCAAGGCGCAATGTGCATATGCAATGGGGAACTCTTCTAATCTTGGGGTGGGGGTAGTGACAGAAGTCACCTTTGAGGAGTGAATTCTACAATGTATGAGCTTGTACTAGTCTGTTTTCATGCTGTTGATAAAGACATACCTGAGACCAGGAAATATGCAAAAGAAAGAGGTTTAATGGACTCAGAGTCCCACGTGGTCGAGGAGACCTCACAATCACGGCGGAAGGTGAAAGGTACATCTCACATGGCAGCAGACAAGAGAAGAGCAACTCCCCTTTATAAAACCATCAGCTCTCATGAGACTTATTCACTATCAGGAGCATAGCACAGGAAATACCTGCCCCCATGATTCAATTACCTCCCACCAGGTCCCTCCCACAACACATGGGAATTGTGGGAGCTACAATTAAAGATGAGATTTGAGTGGGAACACAGCTGTACCATATCAGAGCTTCCTGTGGCTGCCCTAACGAATTACCACAAACTTCTTAGCCTGAAATAACACAAAGTTACTCTTACAGTTTTGGAGGCCAGGAGTCCAAAATCCATTTCACTGTGCTAAAATTAAGGTGGCAGCAGGGCCACATTCCTTCCAAAGACTCTGAGAGAGAATCTATATTTTGCTTTTTGCTTCTAGAGGCTGAATTCGTTTCTTGGCTAGTGGCCACGTCACATTGCCTCCTTCCTCTTCTTCAGTCAATACCACTCGCCTCCCTCTTATAGGGACATTTGTGATTACATTTAGGGACAACTTAGATAATCCAGCATATCTGGCTGGGGAGGCCTCATAATCACGGTGGAAGGGGAAAGGCATGTCTCACATGGCGGCAGAGAAGAGAAGAGGGCTTGTGCAGGGAAACTCCCCTTTATAAATCCCCCACCCCTCATCTCAAGATCCTTGACTTAATCACACTGGCAAAGTCTCTATTGCTGTGTAGGGTAACGTAGCCACAGGTACCAGAATCAGACACGGGTGTCTGGGGGAGCCATCTTTTAATCTACCACACACACCTTCCTATTTCTATTATACTGTGCTGCCTTCAGACCATACCAGGCTCCACCAGGAGAAACTGAGGCTGAAAGGCTGAATGGATTTCTAGGATGGCAGACACCAGGGGCCTAGTTACATGTAAACAGACAAAGTCAAGATTACAGATATCACCTCAGTCAAGCCATGTACATTGATTTAACATAGGTGTTACCCAGGAAGAGAAGGTGCTACCATGTAGGCGGTGGTTGTAATATTCGATTGCTTATTAGATGTCAGACACAACACCAACAACTTTACCTGAAGAAGGTTATTTAATGCTCCTAACTGCCATGAAAACACACTGCCAGCATTCTACCTTTATAGGACAGGAAACGGAGGAGTGGAGACATCAAAAAACCCAGCAAAAGTCACCAAGTTAAAACATGAAGGAACTGGCATTTGAATCCAGTCTGTGTGAATGCACAGCTTTACATTGGACCTACCCTGCACAGACCGCCTCCCTGATTGGGTTCCTATCTGCCAAGGGACTATTTACTGGTAAATGTCATTTCAACATAGAGGTGGCAGGTGGCAAGCTGAGATTGCCAAAGGCTAGTTCATCTTTGTCAGGACCAATTGAGTGACTTGGGAAAGTCACCATCCCTCTGTGGATCTCAGTCTTCCATTACAAAATACGGAAGTTAATGAGATGAATTCAGCAGCCTTGTATGTGTGGTTAAGATGATGGGCAGATTGAAAACAGGTGCTGTGATGGTTGGTGCGTGGTTGACGGGAAAGCCTGGGTGCTGGGTTGTAGAAGGAGTAGATCGACAAAGACCATTAATCCTAATAATTACTCATCAACAACTTAACACAGGCTACATTGGCGTCCTCAAGGACAGAACCACAGTGCTGCCAGGAAACAGTGCTCAATTTTGGCTCTCTGTTCTGGCGTCCTGATTCAGTGACTATGAAGCAACTTCCGACAGTCAGCTGGAAATGCCGTCCAAATGTTTAAGAAGGTGTCTAATATGAGAATCATAAAACTCAGCACAAGGTCAGCTCAATGGTGACTCCATAAAATTCAAGCGATGGAGACCTACAGAGACTGACTTTACAGTGCACTCAATTTTCTGATATTTCTCAACTGAGAGCTTCACTGTCTTAAGCTTTAATTGAAAGCATTTAACCTATTACAAATTATCATGAATAGCACCAAGCTGAACACCCCCAAAATGCTCATTTCAAATATATGAACCTCTTCAAGGGCCAGCAGGAACAGGTACGCAGAGCCAAGGGTTTAGATGAAAGACAGATAATAATCTTCAGAGAACATGCCTCATGTCCAGCTCAGTGTCTGCACCAGGCACCTCTGCTTGAAACTCCAGAGAAGTCACTAGATTCTTACCCAACCCCATTTAACAAACTCTTTTGCACTCCTACTTAACTAGGACTATAGTTTCTAATTTTCCTGTATAAGTGATTTTAATAATGATATTTTATTACAAATACATATTAAATAACAGAAATGTAAGAAAAACATTAGCGTTCCATAGTCCACCTGACCAAATGTTCAATATGTTGACATTTATTTTCACCTTTTAAAAAAATCAATATCAATATTTTTCTTTATGTGGTCATTTAATAGATAAAATTCTGTTAGGCATAATTTTCCTTTGTGCTTGTATTAAAATCTCTATTTCCATTTATGTTACTCAGAAAACAGAAGTACAGATCATCCATGTCTTTTACTATCCTTACAGAATCCTATAAAAACACATGCAGGGAATTTTTACGACTTTTTTCACAAAAAAATGGCATGCACATTTCTTTATGTAAGCTGTGTACATTGCTCTGGGCTAGTAAATCATAGATATTATCAGTTATTTTTTAAAGCCATATAATATTTCCTAGAATAGATGTAGTACAGTGTAGTGTGAATGGAGATCTAACCTTTTATTTTTTGTACCTACACAAAACAATGCTTCAACAAACATCCTTATACATATATACTAAAATAGTAAGGTTTTATCATTTTTTATGCTAGTTTTCAGAAGTAAATTTCTGGTAAAAGACAAGACCTGTTAATAAGTTTAATAGACATCATCCAATAGCTTGTACACTGCAAAGCTAGGATTCAAATCCATGTACACTGGACTCCAGAGTCTGACCTCCAACCATAAATACTATGTACTGCTCATACTTCAGAGGTGCCTAACAATGGGGCTTAACGTCTTAAAGCAGCAAGCTTGCCTAGACCTACAATTAAAAAAAAAAAAAAAAAGACACAGGTATTCATGGGGAGGGGGTTTGGGTGGAATGACCTCCACCTTCTCTTCTAATCTGAGATGTTCATACTCCCTAAACTGAATCCACTATATTTCAGTCAGGTGGACCAAGCAATTTATATATAACTACCCCATTAGTAACTGAGCAGGACCACTCTTGGGATGTTTCTTAAGGTGACTCCTGCTAATTAAACAGTTATATAGCATGATCCCTTCACCATAATGAACAAAGGAAAAAGGCATTGAGAGACTGGGATTGAACAGCCTCCATCTTGACTACAACCAACGCTAAATGAGACGTGGATTTAGAAATAAGAATAAAAACAACGGTGTGTTCAGCACAATAACTCTTCAGTGCTTAGTGTTTCAATGCTGTTCTTACATCCAGCACTGTCAGAGAATTTAGAGACAGATGGAGATAGCTGGGGAATTTAGAGATAGATGGAGATAGTTGGAGAAATTAGAGATAGATGATCTAATATTTACAGTAGTAAATCTCTTTTGAAATAAGAATTATGTAATATATACATGAAGATAAATGCTCTCCCAAGGGCCCTTAGATGAGCCCACTAGGGACTATTACTATCTCAGCCCCTGAGAATGACCCTCATGGGAGCTGATGTTTCACTATACACCCCACAGAAGGGTAACCAGCCCATTCAGACGGCCCATCTGCAGCAGAGCAGGAGAGTTCCCCAAGGAGAAGACTTAATGGAAAAATAATTTCACGTCTGCATTTTTAATTTTGCAATTCAAAATCTCTCTAAATACAGTTTCCCATTTAAAAAGTGATCAACCAAGATTTCCCCATCCTTATTATGGCAAATAGCCAGTTATAGTGTTCCTTTTGGAATAGCCGCAGGGATTACTTAGATTTAAGGGAGAAGGCATGCGTGAAACTGTGATTAAAGCTGAATATGTTTAGTTATCAGTGCTATTAAGAGGATTATTAAAGAGTCTGTGTGAGTTTGGGATATGTAGATGGGGCTAAGTAGGTATGCCTGTATGTAGGGGGCCCACTTTTGGCTCATTGTGAGCTCTGTGGAAACTCGGATTGTCTAGCCCTGGCTTTCCCGATAAACTCCCTGCGTGCTCTTAGAAAGTCACTGAACTCATTTGAGGAAGATCTGTAAGATTTCTTCTGGCTCTAATATCATTTGAAGTTTTGTTGGCACTTAAATAATAAATTAAAGTGGTACTGAGAAAATACAGACTTGTTTCTACTTTACAGCCTGATATGTATACCAGTGATCTCAAAAGTCTTTAATTTGGTGAGTGCCATTATCACCTAAATGACAAAAAACCATAATAGGCTCTGGCATTTATGGGGTTGCTTATTTGGTGCCAAGCCCTAGACTGGGTGCTGTCTCAGCATTCGCTTACTGGGTCCTCTTGTAGCGTCTGGGTCAGGTGTGTCTATCATCACTATCTTACAAATGAAAAGGCAGAGTCAGGTTGCCCTGGGCCGTCTCTATAATGCCATGAAACGGATGTAGTTACCCTGGGCTATCTCTATAATGCCACGGGTAGATATAGTTTTTCTCCTCCTGTGCTGCAGTTAAGGCAGAAGAAAACTCTTTTTGTCTCTGAATTCCCATTCTTAATCTTTAATTTTTTTTTTTTTTTTTGAGACGGAGTCTCACTCTGTCGCCCAGGCTGGAGTGCAGTGGCGAGATCTCGGCTCACTGCAAGCTCTACCTCCTGGGTTCATGCCATTCTCCTCTCTCAGCCTCCCAAATAGCTGGGACTACAGGCACCTGCCACCACACCTGGCAAATATTTTGTATTTTTAGTAGAGGCGAGTTTTCACTATGTTGGCCTCATGATCTGCCCGCCTCAGCCTCCCAAAGTGCTGGGATTACAGGCGTGAGCCACCGTGCCCGGCCTTAAATTTTTTTGAATTAAAAAAATTTTTTTGGGGACAGTCTCCCTCTGTTGCCCAGGCTGGAGTGCAGTGGCATGATCTTGGCGCATGGCAGCCTCCGCCTCGTGGATTCAAGTGATTCCCCTGCCTCAGCCTCCTAAGTAGCTGGGATTACAGGCGCATGCCACCATGCCTGGTTTATTTTTGTTTTTTAATAGTGACGGGGTTTTGCCATGTTGACCAGGCTGGTCTCAAACTGCTGACCTCAAATGATCTGCCTGCCTCAGCCTCCCAAAGTGCTGGGATTACGGGCATGAGCCACCATCCCTGGCCTGAATTCCCATTCTGTCTGCCTGCCTGCTTCAAGATAATTATTGGGATTGGCCCCAATTTCACTGTTCCCAAATTGGGACAAAGGGCTAAGGTAAAGAAGGTAAAGAAGAAGACTGCACAGGCTGGACCGGGGAAGTGAAGGAGTCAGCGTTTAAACAGTGGCAGCAAATTTCATCACTTAGGCCTGGAGCCCCCAGCCCCCAGGCTGTGGACCAGAACTAGTCCGTGGACTGTTAGGAACTGGGCCACACAGCAGGAGAAGAGCAGTGGGCTAGCAAGCAAGCATTACCATCAGAGCTCTGCCTCCTGTCAGATCAGCAGTGGCAGTAGATTCTCACAGGAGTGTGAAACCTATTGTGAACTGTGCGTGCTAGGGATCTAGCTTGCATGCTCCTTATGAGAATCTAAATAACCAATGCCTGATGGTCTTAGGTGGAACAATTACATCCCGAAACCATCCTCCCCCAATCCCAGAGGAAAAACTGTCTTCCATGAAAATGGTTTCTGATGCCAAAAAGGTTGGGGACTATTGATTGAGGCCACAACACAAAGCTATTTTTGCCCCAGCTTAAGAGCTGGCACTTTGCAGAATAAAGAAAAACAAAACAAAACCAAACAATCCACCACCGCCACCGCCGCCGCCGCCGCCCCCACAAAACAAAACTTCTGACCCTGATGACTGGCTGACCTTTGAAGGTGGTGGCTACAGCGTTTCCTGCATTTGCTAGTGTTTTTGGTTCTGCCTTGAATATCACATTCGTTTCCTATTGCTACCATAACAAATTACGACAGCACTGTGTCTTAACACACCTGTATTATTTTATAGTTCTGCAGATCAGAAGTCCAACACAGGATGCTGGGCTAACATCTAGGTGCTGGAAGGGCTGCACTCCTTTCCAGAGACTCCAGGGGAAACTCCATTTCTTTGCTTTTTCCAGCTTCTTGGGACTGCCCATGCTCCTTGGTTTGTGGCCCCTCCTCTGTCTTCAAAGCCAGCAGTGCGGGACAGAGTCGTTTTTATGCTGCAATCTCTCCTGTTCTCTTCTTCAGTCTTCACATTTTCTCTGAGCCAGCCAGAAAAAGTTCTTTGATTTTAAGGACTCATTGGATTAGAGTGGACCCACCCAGATAACTCAGAATCATCTCCCCGACTCAAGGACCCCTGAATCACATCTGCAGTGTTCCTCAGGTAGGCAACATATTCCCAGCTTCTGGGGCACTAGGGCACGGACACCTTTGGGAGGGCCATTATCTTGCCTCCAGGGGAAGGCATGATGTGATGTCAGAAGCGAGGGTTTGCATGAAATGTGAAGTCAGAAGGGAGGGTTTGCATGAAAAGGTCTGGGGAAGGAAATGAGTTTAAATCCACAAGGACTTGGCAACAAGCAGGTGTTATTTGGGATGCCCTGTCTCAACCGATACTGCAATCAAGTCAGTATAACCCAGCATTTACAAAGTAGGCTTAGAAGTCCAAGAAACCTGTTTACAAATTCCAGCTTCACCACTTTTTAGCCATGTGACCTCAGCCAAGTTATAGAACCTCTCTTTGTACTAAAGCTTATTTTACATTGTTCAGAAGGTTAAATAAGTCAACATGCATGACACACAGGATCTAATGCAGAGAAAGTGCACAGTAAATGCCAGTTATCAGGAAGCTGATGGAAGCTGTCTTGGACTTCAGGTGCCTGGTTAATCCAAGTACTACATTCTATGGGCCCATGGTTGGTTCAAAGGATGGACATGAGGCACGGATGGAGCCAACTGGAGTCTGTCCCTGGGGTTGCTACAAGGATACTGGGAGAGAGAAGTTTTCATTCCAAGTAAATTGCCATTTGATTCCACTGTGTGTGCATCAGACCAATAACTTTTCCTTACAGAGAACAAGAATCAGGGTCCCCGAAAATTAAATTTTTTGTCCAAGTTGACACAGCAAGAATCTATCAAGAGAAAATCATTGGTCTACTGACCTTCCCATCTCATGCACATGCAGGATTTGCAGCCCGTGGAACCCACTTCTATGATTTTCTCTGATCCCTGTGACTTTTCTGTGTTAGATGGTGGCCCCCGTTTAAGGATGGATAAATTTGACAATCTCAGTGCTACAGGTTTACCACGATCTCTCAGCTAGTAAGAGGGGGTGTTAAGACATGCAATTTGGCCGCATGTGGTGGCTCATGCCTGTAATCCCAGCACTTTGGGAGGCCCAGGCGGGTGGATCACAAGGTCAGGAGATCGAGACCATCCTGGCTAACATGGTGAAACCCATCTCTACTAAAAGTACAAAAAATTAGCCAGGCATGGTGGGGGGTGCCTGTATTCCCAGTTACTCAGGAGGCTGAGGCAGGAGAATGGCATGAACACAGGAGGCAGAGCTTGCAGTGAGCCGAGATCGCACCACTGCAGTCCAGCCTGGCCAACAGTGCAAGACTTCACCTCAGAAAAAAAAAAAAAAAAAAAAAAAAGACGTGAAATTCAACCTGCTATACAGGCTGGATGAACTTCCTGCTTCTACAATTGTAAAGAACTCACGACAATGTGGTTATACATCTTTAAATCTATATCTATATAAACACACTAAATAAGTGTCTACTCCTTCACTGGGCTTGGCATGAATATATTACTCACGTATACTGCATGCTGATTTATTCTTCTAATAACGCACTATTCATTCTCTTAACTGCAAATTCTCTTGGTTCTCATGCAAAACCATAAGCTTCTCTGTGAAAACAAATCTATTGCATGGTAAGGTCATGACAGATATGATGACATTTCAACTCTTTGGGTTTCTGTTTCACTAATTTACACAACTGAAATAAAGCCCATCTCCTGGTGGGTGGACTGCAGGGTAAGTGATTAAGAGCTATGATCTAAGAATCTTGGTTGAGAGGTGCAAATTCTACTGGGGCCTTTGGTTGTCCAGGAAGCTCTCCCTCTGGGCTAGTGCAGAGAAGTGAATCTTCATTCTAGGGTCCTGACGTAGGTTCTGGCTGCTTCATCTTTCGCAGAGCAATGGATACTTCTAGGAGCTGCATAAGGAGGGGCTAAAGTGTTTGAAATGAGGACTGTTGTCGTTCTTGCCTCCCTCTCCCAATGTTCGATGTTGTCCTTGCAACCATGCCACAGGATAGGGAAGATATATAGTTCTGGGATGTGCAACTGGACATGCCCACTGAGGTGGAATCTGAGACCTAGGAAGAGCCCAAGCCAGTTGCCAGGGAGTGGCACCCAGAAGACAGCCTGGACACAGAAGGCAACTGACATCAAGGGTCTACCATGAAGCAAGGGAATGACCCTGTAGTAGACCCAACTCAGGAATGGGGAGTGTAGCAGCACTTGGTGAGTACACATGTGTGGCAGACAGTCCTGTTGGGGGGGACACTGGTTGGCAGGGTACACGATGCCCCAGTGGATTCTAAGGTGGGAGGTAAGTTTCTCTTCAAGGATAATGAAAAGAGTGGGGCACATATGACAAGACAGAGCCTTGGGCTTAGAAAATCTAAAAGAACTATCAGGATCAAAGAGCATGGGCTGGGTCATCAAGAATGGGAAATCATGTTCAACCAAGACAGTCTGCCACCCAACCTTGCTTTCCTCCATCCATGCACTCATTTATTTATTCAAAAATATTAGCTGAGCACCTACTATGGACATGCCAGGCACAGTGCTAAGGGCTGTAGCTACAGGGTGGACTCCATAGACATGGATCCTGCACTCATTATTTGTGGGTAGAGAGGATGACATCAAACTTTTATCACTAATTTAGATACAACCTGAACAGGTGCATGAGGAAGAAGCGCCTGTAAAAGGGGCA
>NW_022144478.1:0-21842 GCF_007565055.1 Rhinopithecus roxellana
TTTCCTGAATTAAAGTCAATCATTAGCTTTTCGTTGTTGTTGCTTTTCTTTCTTTTCTTTTTTTCTTTCTTTCTTTCTTTTTTTTTTTTTTGAGACGGCGTCTTGCTCTGTTACCCAGGCTGGAGTGCAATGGCGTGATCTCGGCTCCCTGCAACCTCCACATCCTGGGTCCAAGCGATTCTCCTGCCTCAGACTCCCAAGTAGCTGGGACTACAGGTGCATGCCACCACACCCAGCTAATTTTTTTTTTTTTTTTTTTTTGTAGAGTTGGGGTTTCACCGTGTTGCCCAGGCTGCTCTTGACCTCCTGACCTCAGGTGATCCACCCGCCTCAGCCTCCCAAAATGCTGGGATTACAGGTGTGAGCCACCGCGCCCAGCCTAAAGTCTTTAAAACCTGAGATGTTAAAGGTTTTAGTGTGGTTTCTGTTTTTCTAGACCCTGACTGATACTAAAATTGACAGCTCAAGTAATAAAACTGTAAACATATTAAAAGAACAAAGGTTGGCTGGGCGTGGTGGCTCATGCCTGTAATCCTAGCACTTTGGGAGGTCGAGGTGGGTGGATCACCTGAGGTCGAGAGTTCGAGACCAGCCTGACCAACAAGGAGAAACCCTGTCTCTACTAAAAATACAAAACTAGCTGGGTATGGTGGTGCATGCCTGTAATCCCAGCTACTCGGGAGGCTGAGGGAGGAGAATTGCTTGAACCTGTGAGGCGGAGATGGGGGTGAGCTGAGATCGTGCCATTGCACTCCAGCCTGGGCAAAAGAGGAGACTCTGTCTCAAAAAAAAAAAAAAAGTTATCATTATAGCCAGGCACAGTGGCTCATGCTTATAATCCCAGCACTTTGGGATGCTGAGGTGGATGGATCACTTGAGGTCAGGAGTTTGAGACCAGCCTGACTAACATAGTGAAACCCAGTCTCTACTGGAGAATACAAACATTAGCCAGGCATGGTGGCACATGCCTGTAGTCCAGCTTCTTGGGAGGCTGAGGTGGGACAATTGCTTGGACCCAGGAGGTGGAGATTGCAATGAGCTGAGATTGTGCCACTGCACTCCAGCCTCGGCAATAGAGTGAGATTCCATCTAAAAAAAAAAACAAAAAATAAGGGCTGGACTCTGTGGCTCATGCCTGTAATCCTAGCATGATTGGGAGGCTGAGGCGGGCGGATCACAAGGTCAGGAGATCAAGACCATCCTGGCTAACACAGTGAAACCCCATCTCTACTAAAAATACAAAAGATTAGGGGCGGGTGGTGGCACATGCCTGTAGTCCCATCTACTTGGAAGGCTGAGGCAGGAGAATCACTTGAACCCAGGAGGCGGGGTTGCTGTGAGCTGAGATCGCACCACTGCACTCCAGCCTGGGCGACAGCAGCGAGACTCCGTCTCAAAAAAAAAAAAAAAAAAAAAAAAAAAAAAAAAAATACAAAAATTTTTAATAGATTACAAATTTTAGGAGAATCACTTGAACCTGGGAGGCAGGTTGCAGTGAGCCGAGATCACGCCACTGCACTCCAGCCTGGGTGACAGAGCAAGACTCCATCTCAAAACAAATAAATAAAAATAAAAACTAAATTACAAAATAAAATAAAGTTATCATTATAAAGGTGTCTACTAGAAAAAAATACTCATCTTTCTAAATATCAGAAGAACTACATATAAAAAACAAAGCAAAAGCAAACAGATAAATTTTTAAAAATGGAAAACAATATAACAGATCTAAGACTAAACATACCTTAGTCACATCTACGAATACAAATGGGGTTAGCATCCCAACTAAGAGAAAAACATTTTTAAGTTAAATCGTAAGGCAAAACATAATTCTCTCTATATGAAACACAACTGGAACAGAATATTGAAAATAAAAAGATGAGTAAAGCTGTATTAAGGGAGAGTACATCGGAAGAAAGCAAAGGTCGTGTTTTCGTTTTTTTAGACAGAGTTTCGCTCTTGTTGCCCAGGGTGGAATGCAACAGCGTGATCTCGGCTCACCACAACCTCCGCCTCCTGGGTTCAAGTGATTCTCCTGTCTCAGGCTCCCAAGTAGCTGAGATTACAGGCATGCACCACACACCCGGCTAATTTTGTCTTTTTAGTAGAGACAGGGTTTCTCCATGTTGGTCAGGCTGGTCTCAAACTCCTGACCTCAGGTAATCCGCCTGCCTTGGCCTCCTAAGTGCTGGGATTACAGGCGTGAGCCACCGCACCTGGCCAGGTCATGGCTTTAATTTAATTTTAGGTAAATTGGAGTTCAGGGCAAAAAAAAAGATTAAGTAAGACCAATAAAAACACCTTATAATGCTAAAGGGTATGATTCACAGTGAAGATATAATAGTTATAAATAGCTTAGTAAAAAATAACAATGCAATGGCACTCATAAACTTGGAATTACAGGATACAAAAGGAGAAACAGAATCATGCTGGTTTCATTCCTGACTCTATAGTCTGACAAATCAAATGAATAAAAATAAAATCAATAATATAGAACTCTCATATAATCTATGTTAAACATGATAGTTCATATAAATATATAATATATATTCCCTACACATAGAGCATATTCTTATTTCAAGAATATTCAAGAATAGAACATTCAGGAAAATTGACCACATTTGAAGCCACAAAAAAAACCTCAATAAATTCCAGAACGTAGAAAACATAGGCAACCTTCTTTGGTCACAATGCAATAACATGATAAATTAATTTTTAAAATCAGATAACAAAAATTCCTTTTCACCTGAACATTTTTAAAGTTTATCTTATATGAATTTAAAAAATTCTTCTTAACTCTTGGATCAAAATATATTAACCTAAATCACAGGACTTCTAGAAAATAAAATAAAAATAACAAAAAACGATACATTTTCCACACCTTGGAATCTATGAGATAGTGTTAAGGTAGTAGTGGAAGGAAAATTCATAGGTTTAAATACTTAAATAAATAATAATAAAAAGCAAATGAATCAAGCATGTATCTTAGAAAAATAACAAAATAAACTGAAGGGATGTAGAAATAATGAATTAATAAAAATAAAAACAGAACTTTCTAACAGTGAATTAGAAAACAGAAAAAAAAGAAGTAAACTGAATTTTGGGGGAAAAGAATTAAAAAATAGAAAAGCGCTAGCTAACCTAACACAGAAAACAAAGTAGACAATGCAAATATACAAAATAAGGACGACTAAGAGGAAAATAACCACAAAACTATATTAAATTAAAACAACCATAAGGAACTACTTTGGGTAACTCCATGAAAGTAAAATTTGAAAACTTAGATGAAAAATACAACTTTCTTGGAAAACATAATTTAGCAAAATGGACCCCAAAGAGAAAAAAATCAAAGCATTCTGGTTCTCAATACAACAAAGAGAAAAAGTTGTCAAAGAGTTCCCTCAGAAATGCCCAGCTAGTGTCACAGGGACATTCTAAGATACCTTTAAAGAGCAGGTAATACTCAATTCTGTTTAAATTGTTCTAGCACATAGAAAAAAAGGAATATGAATCCTTCTGGCAAGATGGCCGAATAGGAACAGCTCCAGTCTCCAACTCCCAGCGCGAGCGACACAGAAGACCGATTTCTGCATTTTCAACTGAGGTACTGGGGTCATCTCACTAGGGAGTGCCGGACAATCGGTGCTGGTCAGCTGCTGCAGCCCGACCAGCAAGAGCTGAAGCAGGGCGAGGCATCGCCTCACCTGGGAAGCGCAAGGGGAACATCTTTTTATTTTCCTAGCCAGGGGAACTGAGACACACAACACCTGGAAAATGGGTAACTCCCACCCCAATACTGCGCTTTAAGCAAACAGGCACACCAGGAGATTATACCCACACCTGGCCGGGAGGGTCCCACGGCCACGGAGCCTCCCTCATTGCTAGCACAGCAGTCTGCGATCTAACCGCAAGGCAGCAGCGAGGCTGGGGGAGGGGCCCGCCATTGCTGAGGCTTAAGTAGGTAAACAAAGCCGCTGGGAAGCTCGAACTGGGTGGAGCTCACAGCAGCTCAAGGAAACCTGCCTGTCTCTGTAGACTCCACCTCTGGGACAGGGCATAGCTAAACAACAACAACAACAAAAGCAGCAGAAACCTGTGCAGACGCAAACGACTCTGTCTGACAGCTTTGAAGAGAGCAGTGGATCTCCTAACACGGAGGTTGAGATCTGAGAACGGACAGACTGCCTGCTCAAGTGGGTCCCTGACCCCTGAGTAGCCTAACTGGGAGACATCCCCCACTAGGGGCAGTCTGACACCCCACACCTCACAGGGTGGAGTACACCCCTGAGAGGAAGCTTCCAAAGTAAGAATCAGACAGGTACACTCGCTGTTCAGCAATATTCTATCTTCTGCAACCTCTGCTGCTGATACCCAGGCAAACAGGGTCTGGAGTGGACCTCAAGCAATCTCCAACAGACCTACAGCTGAGGGTCCTGACTATTAGAAGGAAAACTATCAAACAGGAAGAACACCTATACCAAAACCCCATCAGTACGTCACCATCATCAAAGACCAGAGGCAGATAAAACCACAAAGATGGGGAAAAAGCAGGGCAGAAAAGCTGGAAATTCAAAAAATAAAGCACATCTCCCCCTGCAAAGGAGCGCAGCTCATCGCCAGCAACAGATCAAAGCTGGTCAGAGAATGACTTTGACGAGATGAGAGAAGAAGCTTCAGCCCATCAAACTTCTCAGAGCTAAAGGAGGAATTACGTACCCAGTGCAAAGAAACTAAAAATCTTGAAAAAAGAGTGGAAGAATTGATAGCTAGAATAATTAATGCAGAGAAGGTCATAAACGAAATGACAGAGATGAAAACCATGACACGAGAAATACGTGACAAATCTACAAGCTTCAGTAACCGACTCGATCAACTGGAAGAAAGAGTATCAGCGATTGAGGATCAAATGAATGAAATGAAGCGAGAAGAGAAACCAAAAGAAAAAAGAAGAAAAAGAAATGAACAAAGCCTGCAAGAAGTATGGGATTATGTAAAAAGACCAAATCTACGTCTGATTGGGGTGCCTGAAAGTGAGGGGGAAAATGGAACCAAGTTGGAAAACACTCTTCAGGATATCATCCAGGAGAACTTCCCCAACCTAGTAGGGCAGGCCAACATTCAAATTCAGGAAATACAGAGAACACCACAAAGATACTCCTCGAGAAGAGCAACTCCAAGACACATAATTGCCAGATTCACCAAAGTTGAAATGAAGGAAAAAATCTTAAGGGCAGCCAGAGAGAAAGGTCGGGTTACCCACAAAGGGAAGCCCATCAGACTAACAGCAGACCTCTCGGCAGAAACTCTACAAGCCAGAAGAGAGTGGGGCCAATATTCAACATTCTTAAAGAAAAGAATTTTAAACCCAGAATTTCATATCCAGCCAAACTAAGTTTCATAAGTGAAGGAGAAATAAAATCCTTTACAGATAAGCAAATGCTTAGAGATTTTGTCACCACCAGGCCTGCCTTACAAGAGACCCTGAAGGAAGCCCTAAACATGGAAAGGAACAACTGGTACCAGCCATGCAAAAACATGCCAAAATGTAAAGACCATCGAGGCTAGGAAGAAACTGCATCAACTAACGAGCAAAATAACCAGTTAATATCATAATGGCAGGATCAAGTTCACACATAACAATATTAACCTTAAATGTTAATGGACTAAATGCTCCAATTAAAAGACACAGACTGGCAAACTGGATAAAGAGTCAAGACCCATCAGTCTGCTGTATTCAGGAGACCCATCTCACATGCAGAGACATACATAGGCTCAAAATAAAGGGATGGAGGAAGATCTACCAACAAATGGAGAACAAAAAAAAGCAGGGGTTGCAATCCTAGTCTCTGATAAAATAGACTTTAAACCATCAAAGATCAAAAGAGACAAAGAAGGACATTACATAATGGTAAAGGGATCAATTCAACAGGAAGAGCTAACTATCCTAAATATATATGCATCCAATACAGGAGCACCCAAATTCATAAAGCAAGTCCTTAGAGACTTACAAAGAGACTTAGACTCCCATACAATAATAATGGGAGACTTCAACACTCCACTGTCAACATTAGACAGATCAACGAGACAGAAAGTTAACAAGGATATCCAGGAATTGAACTCATCTCTGCACCAAGCGGACCTAATAGACATCTATAGAACTCTCCACCCCAAATCAACAGAATATACATTCTTCTCAGCACCACATCGCACTTATTCCAAAATTGACCACATAATTGGAAGTAAAGCACTCCTCAGCAAATGTAAAAGAACAGAAATTATAACAAACTGTCTCTCAGACCACAGTGCAATCAAACTAGAACTCAGGACTAAGAAACTCAATCAAAACTCAACTACATGGAAACTGAACAACCTGCTCCTGAATGACTACTGGGTACATAACGAAATGAAGGCAGAAATAAAGATGTTCTTTGAAACCAATGAGAAAAAGATACAACATACCAGAATCTCTGGGACACATTTAAAGCAGTGTGTAGAGGGAAATTTATAGCACTAAATGCCCACAAGAGAAAGCTGGAAAGATCTAAAATTGACACTCTAACATCACAATTAAAAGAACTGGAGAAGCAAGAGCAAACACATTCAAAAGCTAGCAGAAGGCAAGAAATAACTAAGATCAGAGCAGAACTGAAGGAGATAGAGACACAAAAAACCCTCCAAAAAATCAATGAATCCAGGAGTTGGTTTTTTGAAAAAATCAACAAAATTGACAGACCGCTAGCAAGACTAATAAAGAAGAAAAGAGAGAAGAATCAAATAGATGCAATAAAAAATGATAAAGGGGATATCACCACCGACCCCACAGAAATACAAACTACCATCAGAGAATACTATAAACCTCTACGCAAATCAACTAGAAAATCTAGAAGAAATGGATAATTTCCTGGACACTTACACTCTTCCAAGACTAAACCAGGAAGAAGTTGAATCCCTGAATAGACCAATAGCAGGCTCTGAAATTGAGGCAATAATTAATAGCCTACCAACCAAAAAAAGTCCAGGACCAGATGGATTCACAGCTGAATTCTACCAGAGGTACAAGGAGGAGCTGGTACCATTCCTTCTGAAACTATTCCAATCAATAGAAAAAGAGGGAATCCTCCCTAACTCATTTTATGAGGCTAACATCATCCTGATACCAAAGCCTGGCAGAGACACAACAAAAAAAAAATTTTAGACCAATATCCCTGATGAACATCGATGCAAAAATCCTCAATAAAATACTGGCAAACCGGATTCAGCAGCACATCAAAAAGCTTATCCACCATGATCAAGTGGGCTTCATCCCTGGGATGCAAGGCTGGTTCAACATTCGCAAATCAATAAACGTAATCCAGCATATAAACAGAACCAAAGACAAGAACCACATGATTATCTCAATAGATGCAGAAAAGGCTTTTGACAAAATTCAACAGCCCTTCATGCTAAAAACGCTCAAAATTCGGTATTGATGGAATGTACCTCAAAATAATAAGAGCTATTTATGACAAACCCACAGCCAATATCATACTGAATGGGCAAAAACTGGAAAAATTCCCTTTGAAAACTGGCACAAGACAGGGATGCCCTCTCTCACCACTCCTATTCAACATAGTGTTGGAAGTTCTGGTTAGGGCAATGAGGCAAGAGAAAGAAAAAGTGTATCCAGTTAGGAAAAGAAGAAGTCAAATTGTCCCTGTTTGCAGATGACATGATTGCATATTTAGAAAACCCCATTGTCTCAGCCCAAAATCTCCTTAAGCTGATAAGCAACTTCAGCAAAGTCTCAGGATACAAAATTAATGTGCAAAAATCACAAGCATTCTTATACACCAGTAACAGACAAACAGAGAGCCAAATCATGAATGAACTTCCATTCACAATTGCTCAAAGAGAATAAAATACCTAGGAATCCAACTTACAAGGGATGTCAAGGACCTCTTCAAGGAGAACTACAAACCACTGCTCAGTGAAATCAAAGAGGACACAAACAAATGGAAGAACATACCATGCTCATGGATAGGAAGAATCAATATCGTGAAAATGGCCATACTGCCCAAGGTTATTTATAGATTCAATGCCATCCCCATCAAGCTACCAATGAGTTTCTTCACAGAATTGGAAAAAACTGCTTTAAAGTTCATATGGAACCAAAAAAGAGCCCGCATTGCCAAGACAATCCTAAGTTATAAGAACAAAGCTGGAGGCATCACGCTACCTGACTTCAAACTATACTTCAAGGCTACAGTAACCAAAACAGCATGGTACTGGTACCAAAACAGAGATATAGACCAATGGAACAGAACAGAGTCCTCAGAAATAATACCACACATCTACAGCCATCTGATCTTTGACAAACCTGAGAGAAACAAGAAATGGGGAAAGGATTCCCTATTTAATAAATGGTGCTGGGAAAATTGGCTAGCCATAAGCAGAAAGCTGAAATTGGATCCTTTCCTTACTCCTTATACGAAAATTAATTCAAGATGGATTAGAGACTTAAATGTTAGACCTAATACCATAAAAACCCTAGAAGAAAACCTAGGTAATACCATTCAGGACATAGGCATGGGCAAGGACTTCATGTCTAAAACACCAAAAGCAATGGCAGCAAAAGCCAAAATTGACAAATGGGATCTAAACTAAAGAGCTTCTACACAGCAAAAGAAACTACCATCAGAGTGAACAGGCAACCTACAGAATGGGAGAAAATTTTTGCAATCTACTCATCTGACAAAGGGCTAATATCCAGAACCTACAAAGAACTCAAACAAATTTACAAGAAAAAACAAACAACCCCATCAAAAAGTGGGGAAAGGATATGAACAGACATTTCTCAAAAGAAGACATTCATACAGCCAACAGACACATGAAAAAATGCTCATCATCACGCCATCAGAGAAATGCAAATCAAAACCACAATGAGATACCATCTCACACCAGTTAGAATGGCAATCATTAAAAAGTCAGGAAACAACAGGTGCTGGAGAGGATGTGGAGAAATAGGAACACTTTTACACTGTTGGTGGGATTGTAAACTAGTTCAACCATTATGGAAAACAGTATGGCAATTCCTCAAGGATCTAGAACTAGATGTACCATATGACCCAGCCATCCAACTACTGGGTATATACCCAAAGGATTATAAATCATGCTGCTATAAGGACACATGCACACGTATGTTTATTGCAGCACTATTCACAATAGCAAAGACTTGGAATCACCCAAATGTCCATCAGTGACAGACTGGATTAAGAAAATGTGGCACATATACACCATGGAATATTATGCAGCCATAAAAAAGGATGAGTTTGCATCCTTTGTAGGGACATGGATGCAGCTGGAAACCGTCATTCTTAGCAAACTATCACAGGAACAGAAAACCAAACACCGCATGTTCTCACTCATAGGTGGGAACTGAACAATGAGATCACTTGGACTCGGGAAGGAGAACACCACACATCGGGGCCTATCATGGGGAGGGGGGATGGGGAGGGATTGCATTGGGAGTTATTCCTGATGTAAATGACGAGTTGATGGGTGCTGATGAGTTGATGGGTGCAGCACACCAACATGGCACAAGTATACATATGTAACAAACCTGCACGTTATGCACATGTACCCTGAACTTAAAGTATAATAAAAAAAAAAGAAAAAAAGGAATATGCTTGAATTGTTTTATGAAATATAACATTGATTTCAGAACCTGAGATGGCACACTTTAACCAAGAAAACTACAAATGCATCTCATGTATTAATGTAAAAATCATAAGAAACAAATAACTTTCAAAAAATTACATGGGAATAATTTGGGGACAATTTTGTGATCACTGTTTAGAAAATGCAATCTGATACAACTTTGAGTCTGGACCAGTTGCCTCAGGTGAACCCTGGGTGCTGGGTCTGGAATCAGCCAATGGCCATGTTCTTCTCCCAGATGCTGCCCAACACCACACCCTTAATGCACATTCCTTCATGGGTTCATTCCTCAGCAGGCAGCACGAGGCCACTCACTACTCCTACTGCCTCTTTTTATATAGCATCAGAAAGTTCCAGAGAGACCGGGCACAGTGGCTCACGCCTGTAATCCCAGCACTCTGGGAGGCTGAGGCAGGTGGATCACCTGAGATCAGGAGTTCAAGACCAGCCTGGCCGGGTGTGGTGGCACATACCTATAATCTTAGCTACTCAGAGGCTGAGGCAGGAGAATCGCTTGAACCCAGGAGCCGGAGGTTGCACTGAGCCGAGATCGCACCACTGCACTTCAGCCTGGGTGACAGAGCAAGACTCCGTCAAAAAAAAAAAAAAAAAAGAAAGAAAGAAGGAAAGTTCCAGAGAGTTCCAGAGCTTCTTTCAAAACTGGGAGATTCCTGGCCCTTATTCAAGAGGCCCCCTCCTCTGAGTAGCTACCTCCTCGGATAAACAACATTTCCAGTGATCTTTAATGGATGATTATGGGGTTCTGTGATGCCCTTTGGTGTAGCATATTTGTGTATTTTTTGTTTGTTTTGCAGAAACAGGGTCTTGCTATGTGGACTAGGCTGGTCTCAAACTCCTGGGCTCAAGAGATTCTCCTGCCTTGGGCTCCCAAAGTGCTAGGATTATAGGCATGAGCCACCCCATCCAGTCCACATTTGTTTTAATTGTGGATTTCCTTGACTTTTAGCTCCTTTAAATAAAAGATTCAGGCATTGGAGGTACTGCGTCCTGTTAAGAGGAAGGCCATGGGGGTGGGGGGGGGGGTGCGTGGCTAGTAAGCATTTGGTGTCTCCCATATTACACAGAGTAAGTGACTTTTGATGGCTTCAACAGGCAGCCTAGCCTATTAGTACTGCAGCTGGGGACCCACATGGTATCTGGTATTTCTACAAGTTAGCTGAGGTATTTGTAAAATCAGCATACTCTTAGGTGCATGTTGTCTAAATCATGACTGCCAAGTTCCCAGGAGGAACTCGACTATCCTGTATTTCCGGGATTTCTCCCCTTTTCGGCTGCACCTGGTTGAGCACTTGCTTGTAAGCCCAGGTCTCCATGCCTAGAACTAATGGTTCTTGCCCTGCACCTGGATGGAGTGTATTCCATGAACTCTAAAGGGAACCCAGCAGACAGAACATAGCAGTCACTACCTTTAGAAGAAGCTTTCTCAATTAGTTCTCTTTCAGGTTGAGTTACTCCCGGGCTGGGTCTCATCCAGTTTGAGGGAAGTGCTGTCAACCCTGACCCCTGACCCCTCAGGCACGGGGTTGGCTGCAGACATTCCCAGGGCACCCCTTCTGCCAGCTTGGGTGTGGACAAGTGTAATTAATCGGGTTAATTAACCACCAAAGCTTGTTCGGATTTGTCAGTTGGTTGGTTTTTAAATTATTCTGTTCGTTGTGCTTCTCACTGGGGCAGTGGGCTGTTTATCCTACAACACACAGGCAAAAGTGAATCGTGTTACATGCAAGGAGGAATTAGGGGAGAAGGATGTGGTTTGATGGGGGAATTTTCAGAGGAAACAAAAATCAAGTTATAGATAAAAACAAGGTAGCAAGCAAAGGATTGGGAGATTTTCAGCCTGTGTTACAAAGAATCAATTCTTGCTTCTTCCTAGATGCCAGGTCTACCTGGATTAGAAGAGAGACACTCACTTCATACAGGACACAGAGACAGCAAGCTTGCAGAGCACTTGCCCGGGCCTGCATCTGCCTTCCCTGCCTTCCTTCGGATGGGGCTGGTTGGTTGCAGCCGCCTCCACCACATTGGGTAGAAACAGGGAGACATGCAAATTAGAAAACCAGGAGATCGTCACAGCAGATCAGTTTTCAAAATCTGGGCTGGACATACTGGAGTACTTCTAATCGTATCAGGACACCTAGGGCTGTGGCAGGAAGCAAATTCTATTTTTCAAAAGACAGGATAATTGCTCTGAGTATCGTGATGGCTGCACCACCTTTTCCACCAAAATTCCAAGACACCTTAGGGTTGCTGGATACGTATTGCAAGCCCTGCAGCCTTCATCTCGTCCACACACTCCAGATAAAGAAATGTTAGCCAGAGTTTAAAGCATAAGAACAGATATGACTGAAATGGACTTCATTTCACGGAGATTCCCAAGTCAGATTCACAAACACATGGGGCATCCTGGTGGATAAACCTTTCCCCGGGAGCACATTTGTGAAGAGTCTTGGCCCCCTTGGCTTATGTTGAGACTGATTTTGCGTCCTGAAATAACAACCCGCTGCCGAGGCGCTCCACTTGGAAGGCCGTGAGAGCCTGACCTCTGAGGCTGGAGTGCAAGCAAAAGTTACAGACCACCCTGTCAGGATGCATGGAGCATGTCGAAGAGGATGAGGCTGGTGCCCAACAGTTGACACAGCCCAGCCTGTTGGCCACAGAGCGCCACCAAAGGCAAATCTCACGTCACGAGCAGTGGCCTCTGCATGTCCCTGTGAGGCTGGGGAAATGTCAGGGACTGAGGCATTCCCACTTCATCTGCAAGGGGAACAGGGAAAGGCCATCGGTACATTAACAAGAACAGAAAAGCTTCCAAGGCAAATTGGAGCATGTCGCTTGGTGCGACGCACATGCTGCATGGCCAGCCACTGTCACTCCCCAATTTCTCCTCTGCTGGGAGAGTCCTAGTTTTGTCATGGTGTCCACACATCTCTCTAAGGCTCAGAGGCAAACCTTAGCATTTTCAGCCTGTTCTAATGGCTCCATTCCCCCGGGCAGTGATTTATCTAGGGAGTGTCTGTGCCCACTTCTGGCCACATGCAAAATAAGAGGGAATGGGGAGGGAGTTCTAATAAATGTTTTCTGGTTTATAAAGAGTTAGGAGGCCAGGCTCGGTGGCTCACGCCTGTAATCCCAGAACTTTTGGAGGCCGAGGCGGGCAGATCACAAGGCAAGACATCCAGACGTCCTGGCCAATGTGGTGAAACCCCGTCTCTACTAAAAATACAAACATTAGCTGGGGTGGTGCACGCGCCTGTAGTCCCAGCTACTCAGGAGGCTGAGGCAGGAGAATCAGCTGAACTCAGGAGGTGGAGGTTGTGGTGGGCCAAGATAGTGCCATTGTGCTCCAGCCTGGGCAACAAGAGTGAAACTCTGTCTCAAAAAAAAAAAAAAAGAAAGAAAAAGAAATATTAAGTGATTCCACAGTGAATTCCTAATACAAAACAAAAGAAAGAGAAAAAGAAATATTAGGAAATATGAGAGTAAAAAGCAACAACCATTTGTATTACACATTATTATCATATCAAAATGATCCTACAAGTTAGATATTAATTTCTTTGGTTTGTATCTGAACAAACTCAAGTTCGAAGCAGTTAAGCAACGCTCCCAATCTCACCCAGCCTAAGCTCATCTCTTTCCACTGTAGGCCCGTGCAGATATTTAGGCGGACAGGAAACTGCACCACTAGTAAGACCTAAAACAGGCTTATCATTTGTTTTCCTTCTGGCAACAGGAAAAAGAAAATCTGTCCAGATTTCCAAATCTGTCCTCTGAATGGGTCTGTGCAAACATCAGGACCTAAAATAGATCTTCCAATAAATAGCACAAAGTAGGGGGGACAGGAGGAAGAAGTATGCCAGCCATATAAAATAATACTATCCTCTGTTCCAGGAGCATTACATATATCATGTCATCTCCATCAAAGCAGGCATTATGATGTTCATTTTTTTTTTTTTTTTTTCTTTTTTTTTTAGAGACCGAGTCTCGCTCTGTCACCCGGGCTGGAGTGCAGTGGCCGGATCTCCGCTCACTGCAAGCTCCGCCTCCTGGGTTCACGCCATTCTCCTGCCTCAGCCTCCCGAGTAGCTGGGACTACAGGCGGCCGCCACCTCGCCCGGCTAGTTTTTTGTAGTTTTTAGTAGAGATGGGGTTTCACCATGTTAGCCAGGATGGTCTTGATCTCCTGACCTCGTGATCCGCCCGTCTCGGCCTCCCAAAGTGCTGGGATTACAGGCTTGAGCCACCGCGCCCGGCGATGTTCATTTTCTAAATAAGGAAATGAAAAAGTTAATTCATTTCCCTAAGATCATAGAGCTCTGAGTAACTGAACTGGATTGGGAGCCCTCTCTGTATGAGGCCAAGACCTGAGCTGCTTTTCCTTTCATTGCTGCATACATGTGTGAGTGTGCATACATATGCATGTGTGTGTGCACTTCTGTGCATGTGCATGGACGGTTTCCAATTTTATGAGTTTGGAAACTTTCTGTATCAAGTCAGAATATACCCATCTGTCAGAGTAAGACAGGAGTAAAAATTGAATTAAATGAAAAGTAGAACTACTAAGCAGGAGATTGAATTCTCAGTACCAAATCTCAGTCCCAACACAGGCACCTCTCACCTACCACTGCCCACTCTGGGACAGCCCAGAAACCATGAGTTCATCAGGACAGACCCTGGGAGACAGAGACAGAACTGTAACCCGGGCTGACAGAAACAACTCCTCCTCTGCCAATCCCCCAGCAAGGAGCCGGCTGCCCTCACCCCGACTTGCATTAGCTAACTTTTTCAAAAATGAATCAGAGTTTCAGATGAAGCTCCATAAAACTGTGGGCCGCTCCGAGACTGCAAATTGCTAGCAGATGTCTTTTTGGTTCGAGTACAGTCACATTACTGCCAAGCATGAAAATGAGAGGTTAGAGAACAGATCATTTTATTATCACATAAGAAAAACCAGCCAGTTAAGCCTTCATGTTTTTCAGGTATATGTGGCATGGATTTTGAAATCTCCTGGCAAAAGGACCATATCTTTA
The DNA here is from genome assembly GCF_007565055.1 of Rhinopithecus roxellana. Taxonomy (NCBI): domain Eukaryota; kingdom Metazoa; phylum Chordata; class Mammalia; order Primates; family Cercopithecidae; genus Rhinopithecus; species Rhinopithecus roxellana. The sequence goes on from NW_022144478.1 coordinate 14,742, forward strand.
TAGCTAAAATTGGCTCTTCAAGGTGAAGTCTTGCATCTGGATTTTATTCATTTGAAAACACAAAATAGGGTTTTTTTTTTTTTTTGTTTTGTTTTTTTGAGACAAAGTCTCGCTCTGTCACCCAGGCTGGAGTGCAGTGGCACAATCTCAGCTCACTACAACATCCACATCCTGAGTTCAAGTGGTTCTCCTGCCTCAGCCTCCCTAGTAGCTGGGACTATAGGCATCCGCCACCATGCCCGGCTTATTTTTGTATTTTTAGTAGAGACGGGGTCTCACCATGTTGGCCAGGCTGATCTTGAACTCCCAACCTCAGGTCATCCGCCCCCGCCTTGGCCTTCCAAAGTGCTGGGATTACAGGAGTGAGCCACCGCGCCCAGCCAAGTGTGTGTGTTTCTACATTTATTACCTATCAGGGCAGAGTGATTTTCTTTTAAGCTTCATTTAAACATGCTACAAGCCACTCTAACATATTACTAAAATTTCATCAGAGCCTGAACCATTTTCTTATTTGTTCTTGTTCTATAATCATATGTAACAAATTATAGGATTTCAGCTGAAAGGAGATGTGTGTGTGTATATATGTATATGCTATAATTTTTCTTTTTGTGGGTAGTGGGTGGGGCTTTACGGTGCATATTTTTACTTATCAGGCTTAGAGTGTGGTTGTCACAAAATTTCCATTTTAAGAGTACTTACTAGTCTGGTTAAACACTTGTAAAAATGTCAATGGTCAATAACCTTTTAAATGAATCAGCTGAGCTTGACTAGAGGCGAGCTTAATTTAGCAATTAGCCTGGCCAAATTGTCTGTTATTATACAAGAAAAGTTTATAATAAAGAACATGCCTCGGTATAATAAGCTTTGCCAGGCACAGTAAATCAAAAACCATACGTCTGCTGAGTCAGCTCCAACTGCAGGGACAGCAGCTAAAAGTGTCTCCGACTTACAATGAAATTTGTATCCTCAATGTTTAACAATAAACCTAAAGACTTAGGTTTTAGGTTCAAGAATACCAGCAGAGTTATATTTTCTCAATGCAGTTCAAATCCATGAATCTGCTAGCTTCTTTGTAGTACGAGACTATGAAGCTCATAGCGGGAAAAAACTGGCCATATTTCTGACTAGTGAATTCAGCCAGAAACCAGCAGGCCCAATTGTTTTGTTTGGCTGCACATGGCCCTGAGCCACAAAACATTGCAGAGCAGCCTGCGAGCTGCTACAAATGAACTCTCTTGCCCACCCCCTGCCAACCCCATGACATTTTAATCCTGAGGTTGTGAGTGTTTTGATGCCTCTCTGGTCTTAATCATACAACCCTTCATCACTCAGAGCTGAATCTCTTAGACGAAATGGTTTTCATTTTCTTTGTTTGTTTGTTTGTTTGTCTTTTGTTTTAAGACGAAGTTTTGCTTGTCGCCCAGGCTGGAGTGCAATAGTGCAATCTTGGCTCACTGCAACCTCTGCCTCCTGGGTTCAAGCGCTTCTCCCTCCTCCCCTAGTAGCTGGGATTACAGGTGCCTGCCACCACGCCTGGCTAATTTTTGTATTTTCAGTAGAGACAAGGTTTCACCATGTTGGCCAGGCTTGTCTTGAACTCCTGACCTCAAGTGATCCAACTGCCTCAGCCTCCCAAAGTGCTGGGATTATAGGTGTGAGCCCCCATTCCCAGCCGATGAAGTGGTTTTCTGGTTCTTTTTTTGGGGACTGACGTTCGCTCTGTGCCCTGGGCTGGAGTGCAGTGGTGCGATCTTGGCTCACTGCAACCTTTGTCTCCCGGGTTCAAGCAATTCTCCTGCCTCAGCCTCCCAAGTAGCTAGGATTACAGGTGTGCAACACCACACCTGGCTAATTTTTGTATTTTTCGTAGAGACGGGGTCTCACCATGTTGGCTAGGCTGGTCTCCAACTCCTGATCTCAGGTGATCCACCCACCTCAGCCTCCCTAGTGCTGTGATTACAGGCGTGGGCCACCGTACCTGGTTTTCTAGACCTTTAAGCTGGTTGCAGCACAGCCCACTCTCCAAATTTACAGAGCACACTCCCCCACACTCCCCTGTCAGATGGATGCATTTACCCTTAGCTCCGCTACCAAAACCTAAGCAGAGAGCAGAGAGCCTATAATCAATTAACCAACCAGTCAGTCTATCAGTCAATCTGTGTTTACTGAGCGTCTGCCAAGTGTCCAGCCCTTGCTCTCTAAATACCATCTCTGGAGAAAAAATGAGTGATCAGAATGGAGGGTCCACAGTATCACCATGAAACAGAAAACAGTATCTGCTGACTTTCCATCAACAACCTAACTCAAAAATAGCACAAGGCCGGGCACAGTGTAATCCGGGCACCTGTAATCCCAGCACTTTGGGACCCGAGGCAGGATGATCACTTGAGCCCAGGAGTTTGAGACCAGCCTGGGCAACATGGTGAGACCCCATCTCTACAAGAACTTTAAAAATTAGCCAGGCATGGTGGTGCATGTTGGTATTCCCAGCTACCCAGGAGGCTGAGGTGGGAGGTTTACTTGAGTCAGGGAGGTTGAGGTGACATTGAGCCAAGATCATGCCACTGCACTCCAGCCTGAGTGACAGAGCAAAACTGTCTCTCAACAAACAAATGAAAAAACAAAAATAGTACAAAACAGTGCAATGTGAGGAGAACATTCTGGAAAAGTTAAGATGTTCAGAGGTGAATGTGAGTGGACAGTGTGGCGATCCAAGCAGCCCCATCCTGGAATGAGTGGGACAAGGTATCCAGTGCCTCCTGTGGGAACTCTCCCTCTGCAGAAAGGACTGCCTGGCCTTGCCCTTCTTGGCCTCTCCAGTTCTCCCATCACCACCAGAGCCCCAAATGCCCCACTCCAGGCCTGCCCCAGCCAGAAAGGACTTGGTGAGCTCTGTGCCATGCCACAAAGTGGTAGCATCCACATAATGTCTGAATGTGAACCATGGCAAAGAGGCATGACAAATACAAGATCCTAGGAAAGGGGGTGGTTGACAAGGCTACCTTGATGCTTCCACTTCAAAAGTTTCTGTCCAGCCAGACAAGGTGGCTCACACCTGTAATCCCAGCACTTGGGAGGCTGAGGTGGGCGGATCACCTGCGGTCAGGAGTTCGAGATCAGCCTGGCCAACATGGTGAAACCCTGTCTCTACTAAAAATACAAAAAATTAGCTGGGCATGGTGGCGGGCGCCCGTAATCCAAGCTACTTGGGAGGCTGAGGCAGGAGAATTGCTTGAACCCAGGACGGGGAGGTTGCAGTGAGCTGAGATCACGCCATTGCACTCCAGCCTGGGCAACAAGAGTGAAACCCTATCTCAGAAACAAAAAACCAGTTTCTTTCCAGCTCTTTGAAATAACACACAGCTTTATTTTATTGTTGAGCTGTAAGAGTTCTTTATATATTCAGGATACAAACCCCTTATTGAATGTGTGATTTGTAAACATTTTCTCTGATTCTGTGGGTTGTGAGTGTGAGTTTTATTTCCCGAGGGAGGCTGTTTGGCTGACATTTAATTAACTCCTTAGATGGAATCCTAGGGGCAGTGTTAGACATTGTCATCGTCAGCCATAGTCTGGAAGTCTAGAACGTTGGCTTCTCATTAGTGCATCTTTGTCCCTGACAGCCGACCACCTGCCTCATGTGAGGGACTGGCTTGTGGAATGATTTGGAAAAGAAAAAGAACAACTCATTTATCTTGTTAATTAAAAATTATCATCTCATAGCTTCATCTTAATGTATTTTCAAATTAGCCTCCATATGGCCAAATTACTCTAGCATGATAAAGAAACTCACATGGTTGGCCGAGCGTGATGGCTGATGCCTGTAATCCTAGCACTTTGGGAGGCTGAGGAGAGAGGATTGCTTGAGCCTAGGAGTTTGAGACCAGCTTGTACAACACAGTGAGATCTGGTCTCTACAAAACAATTTAAAATTAGACAGGCATGGAGGCTGAGGCAGGAGGGTCATGTGAGCTCAGAAGTTCTAGGCTGTGGTGAGCTATGATTGCACCAGTTCACTCCAGCCGGGGTGACAGAGTGAAGCCCTGTCTTGGGAAGGAAAGGAAAGGAAGGGAGGGGAGGGGAGGGCACAGTGGCTCATGCCTGTAATCCCACCACTTTGGGAGGCTGAGGTGAGCAGATTACGAGGTCAGCAGTTCGAGACCAGCCTGGCCAACGTGGTGAAACCTCGTCTCTACTAAAAATACAAAAAAAAATTAGTGCGGGGTGGTGCCATGTGCCTATAATCCCAGCTCCTCAGGAGGCTGAGGCAGGAGAATGTCTTGAACCTGGGAGGCAGAGGTTTCAGTAAGCTGAGATCATGCCACTGCACTCCAGCCTGGGCAACAGAGCAAGACTCCGTCTAAAAATAAATGAAAGAAGGAAGGAAGGAAGGAGAGAGAGAGAAAGAGAAAGAAAAAAAAAGAAGAAAGAAAGAGAGAGAGAGAGGAGGAAGGAAGAAGGAAGGAAGGAAGGAAGGAAGGAAGGAAGGAAGGAAGGAAGGAAGGAAGAAGGAAGGAAGGAAGGAAGGGGAAAGGAAGGAAAGAAGGAGGGGGAGGGAAGGGAAAGACAGCGAAGGAAGGAAGGAAGGAAAAAAGGAAGGAAGAAGAAAGTAAGAAAAGCAAAGAAAGAAAAAAGAAATGCAGGCCAGGGGTGGTGGCTCACGCCTGTAATTCCAGCACTTTGGGAGGCTGAGGTGGGCAGGTCACTTAAGGTCAGGAGTTCCAGACCAGCCTAGCCAATATGGTGAAACCCCGTCTCTACTAAAAATACAAAAAGTAGCCGGGCATGGTGGCACACACCTGGTAATCCCAGCTACTCGGGAGGCTGAGGTGGGACAGTCGCTTGAACCTGGGAGGCAGAGTTTGCAGTGAGCTGAGATTGCACCACTACATTCCAGCCTGGGCAACAGAGTGAGACCCCATCTCAAAAAGAAAAAAAAAAAAGGGAGGAGAGAAAGAAATGCACATGGAAAATGTTACCTGGCCACCTAAGCCGGCTGTGTTGATCATTTTGAGTAGATGATCATGTGGTTCAAATGGTAACCATTTTCTTGAGCATCTCATAAATTGAACCAAAAAGCAATATAGTATCTACAGAAAAATTACTAACATTTCCAGGAAAGTCACCTACTAATGATCTAGTGATGTCTGCTTGCCTCCTTATGCCAGGCTGAAAACTTGTTTTACTTTTCCTGATAAAGAATGTGCAGGAAAAGTCTTCATTTCCTGAAGATCATCTCGCCCAGTCCACCGTGAACACTCTGAGATGCAAATGACTCTGTGCCCAGAAGAAGCAAATCTCACATCTGGTGGTTCCCCAGCCAATCACATTCTTTTTTCTTTCTGTCTTTTTTTTTTTTTTTTTTGAGACCAAGTCTCTCTCTGTTGCCCAGGCTGGAGTGCAATGGTACGATCTTGGCTCATTGCAACCTCCACCTCCTGGGTTCAGTGATTCTCCCGCTTCAGCCTCCTGAGTAGCTGGGATTACAGGCACACACCACCACATCTGGCTAATTTTTTGTATTTTTAGTAGAGATGGGGTTTCATCATGTTGGCCAGTTCTGGTCTTGAACTCCTGACCTCAAGTGATCTGCCCACCTCGGCCTCCCAAAGTGCTGGGATTACAGGTATGAGCCATCGCGCCTGGCCTACATTTCTTTTTTCTAATTGACAAACAACAATTGTATGTACTTATGGTATACAAGATGATGTTTGCATATATGAACACATTGTGGAATGACTAAAGCTAATTAACATATCAATTTCCTCACATGTCTTTTTTGTGGTGAGGACATTTAAAATCTACTAATCTACTCTGTTAGCTATTTCAAATATATAATACATTGTCATTATTGTCATTAACTATAATAGTGCTTTTTGAAAAAGACAAAATATTATGAGTAGTTTCTACACATTCTTTTTTTTTTTTTTTTTTTTTTTTGAGACAGAGTCTTGCTCTGTCGCCCAGGCTGGAGTGCAGTAGCACAATCTCGGCTCACTGCAACCTCCGCCTCCAGGGTTCAAATGATTATCCTGCCTCAGCCTCCTGAGTAGGTGGGATTACAGGCACACACCGCCACGCCTGGCTAATTTTTTGTATTTTTGTAGAGATGGGGTTTCCCCATGTTGGTCAGGATGGTCTCGAACTCCTAACCTCGTGATCCGCCCATCTCGGCCTCCCAAAGTGCTGGGATTACAGGTGTGAGCAACGGCGCCCAGTCCTACACATTCTTTTCCATTCTAAAAATAGTTATTCATGGAAACAGGATATAACTGATTCTTAGGAACACTAATTACATCAGCATGTAAAAGTGTCTAGTAAGATGTGGGTAATGATGGAAGCAAAAGTGGAAGCTCAAGTAATTTTCATCTGAAGCAACTGTAAAACCAGAAAGGAAGCCCTCAAAATTTTGGGGGTGCTCCATGCAAAAAGCAAAGATACGTCTTAGATGGTGAATTTATTTCTATATCAATATTGATCACCTCACAAGGAGAGAAGGTATGGAAGAAGTATCTTTTTAAAAAAACAGAAATTCAGAAGATATGAAGTGAGTTATCCCCTACTCCAACTGAATGCCAGAATTGTTACACACAGTGACAGAACTTTTACTCAGCAGGCTTATTATGTAATATGTGCTGAGATTCTTAAAGGCAGAATGTAACAAACTTCAGCCTATAAACTTGTAGCTAGTTTTTCCCTTGGACAGTCCAGGTAGGTCAGACATAGCTTTTTTTCTTTTTTTAGAGACAGGGTCTCACTTTGTCACCCAGGCTGGAGTGCAATGGTGTGATCTTGGCTCACTGCAGCCTCGACCTCCTGGGCTCAAGTGATCCTCCCACCTCAGCCTCCTTCATACTTGGCCTACAGGCACTAGTCACCATGCCTGGCTAGTTTTTAATTTTTTGTAGAGACAGGTCTCACCACGTTAACCAGGCTGGTCTTGAACTCCTGGCCTAAGGCGATTCTCGTGCCTTGGCTTCCCAAAATGTTGGGATTACAGGCGTGAGTCACCATACCTGGCCAGAAGTGGCATTTGATGGCAGAGAGAGATACTACCTGGAAATCATCATATCCACATAACAAGTAGCATCTTTAATTTAA
>NW_022144479.1:0-2260 GCF_007565055.1 Rhinopithecus roxellana
CAATTAGATACTTCATAGCGCAATGAACATTACAGTGACAAAGGAAATATCCAGATGAAACTAGAAAGAAGCTTTCTTAGAAACTTCTTTGGTGTGTGAATTCATCTCACGAGTTACACTTATGTTTCGTGGAGCAGTCCATTAACACTGTCTTTGGGGAAACTGAGAAGGCTTCTTTGGATCACATTGAGGCCTACGCTGATAAAGGAAATTTCATCCGTTCAAAACGTGAAAGAAGCTTTCTGAGAAACTTCTTTCTGATCTGTGAGTTCATCTCACAGAGTTACAACCTCTGCCTCAAGAAGCAGTTTGCTAACACTTTTCGTGGAATCTGCAAAGTGATATTTGGGAGCTATAGGGGCCCATGGTGATAAAGGAAATCCTCACATAATAACTAAAGAGAAGCTTTCTGAGAAACTGCATTACCATGTGTGAATGCAACTCACAGAGTTACACGTTTCTCTTCAGTGATCAGTTTGTTAGCACAGTTTTCTGGAGATCTGCAATTAGATACTTCATAGCGCAATGAACATTACAGTGACAAAGGAAATATCCAGTGAAAACTAGGAAGCTTTCTTAGAAACTTCTTGTTGATGTGTGAATTCATCTCACAGAGTTACACTTATGTTTCGTGGAGCAGTCCATTAACACTGTCTTTGGGGAAACTGAGAAGGGCTTCTTTGGATCCATTGAGGCCTACGCTGATAAAGGAAATTTCATCCGTTCAAACGTGAAAGAAGCTTTCTGAGAAACTTCTTTCTGATCTGTGAGTTCATCTCACAGAGTTACCTCTGCCTCAAGAAGAAGTTTGCTAACACTCTTCTCGTCGAATCTGCAAAGTGATATTTGGGAGCCTATAGGGGCCCATGGTGATAAAGGAAATGTCCTCACATAATAACTAAAGAGAAGCTTTCTGAGAAACTGCATTACCATGTGTGAATGCAACTCACAGAGTTACACGTTTCTCTTCAGTGATCAGTTTGTTAGCACAGTTTTCTGGAGATCTGCAATTAGATACTTCATAGCGCAATGAACATTACAGTGACAAAGGAAATATCCACAGTGAAAACTAGAAGAAGCTTTCTTAGAAACTTCTTGTTGATGTGTGAATTCATCTCACAGAGTTACACTTATGTTTCGTGGAGCAGTCCATTAACACTGTCTTTGGGGAAACTGAGAAGGCTTCTTTGGATCACATTGAGGCCTACGCTGATAAAGGAAATTTCATCCGTTCAAAACGTGAAAGAAGCTTTCTGAGAAACTTCTTTCTGATCTGTGAGTTCATCTCACAGAGTTACAACCTCTGCCTCAAGAAGAAGTTTGCTAACACTCTTCTCGTCGTATCTGCAAAGTGATATTTGGGAGCCTATAGGGGCCCATGGTGATAAAGGAAATGTCCTCACATAATAACTAAAGAGACGCTTTCTGAGAAACTGCATTACCATGTGTGAATGCAACTCACAGAGTTACACGTTTCTCTTCAGTGATCAGTTTGTTAGCAGTTTTCTGGAGATCTGCAATTAGATACTTCATAGCGCAATGAACATTACAGTGACAAAGGAAATATCCAGATGAAAACTAGAAAGAAGCTTTCTTAGAAACTTCTTGGTGATGTGTGAATTCATCTCACAGAGTTACACTTATGTTTCGTGGAGCAGTCCATTAACACTGTCTTTGGGGAAACTGAGAAGGCTTCTTTGGATCACATTGAGGCCTACGCTGATAAAGGAAATTTCATCCGTTCAAAACGTGAAAGAAGCTTTCTGAGAAACTTCTTTCTGATCTGTGAGTTCATCTCACAGAGTTACAACCTCTGCCTCAAGAAGAAGTTTGCTAACACTCTTCTCGTCGAATCTGCAAAGTGATATTTGGGAGCCTATAGGGGCCCATGGTGATAAAGGAAATGTCCTCACATAATAACTAAAGAGAAGCTTTCTGAGAAACTGCATTACCATGTGTGAATGCAACTCACAGAGTTACACGTTTCTCTTCAGTGATCAGTTTGTTAGCATAGTTTTCTGGAGATCTGCAATTAGATACTTCATAGCGCAATGAACATTACAGTGACAAAGGAAATATCCAGATGAAAACTAGAAAGAAGCTTTCTTAGAAACTTCTTGGTGATGTGTGAATTCATCTCACAGAGTTACACTTATGTTTCGTGGAGCAGTCCATTAACACTGTCTTTGGGGAAACTGAGAAGGCTTCTTTGGATCACATTGAGGCCTACGCTGATAAAGGAAATTTCATCCGTTCAAAA
>NW_022144480.1:0-5000 GCF_007565055.1 Rhinopithecus roxellana
GCGGAAGGTAAGTCGCGCGCCGCCGGCCGGGGCCCCCGCCCGCCGGGGGGGCGTGGCCAGGAGGCGGCTGGGGGCGGGACGGGGGCGTGGCATGTCCCGGGCGGTGGGCGGGGCCGAACCCTGACACTCACCCTAACCCTAACCCTAACCCTAACCCTAACCCTAATACCCTAACCCTAACCAAACCCTATGCCGCCAGGGGGCGTTTCCGAGCGGCCCGAGGGCGAAAAAATGGCGCTGGGCGCGGGCCTAGCGGCCGCCGGGAACCGCTTCGCGGAAGGTAAGTCGCGCGCCGCCGGCCGGGGCCCCCGCCCGCCGGGGGGGCGTGGCCAGGAGGCGGCTGGGGGCGGGACGGGGGCGTGGCATGTCCCGGGCGGTGGGCGGGGCCGAACCCTGACACTCACCCTAACCCTAACCCTAACCCTAACCCTAACCTAACCCTAACCCTAACCCAAACCCTATGCCGCCAGGGGGCGTTTCCGAGCGGCCCGAGGGCGAAAAAATGGCGCTGGGGCGCGGGCCTAGCGGCCGCCGGGAACCGCTTCGCGGAAGGTAAGTCGCGCGCCGCCGGCCGGGGCCCCCGCCGCCGGGGGGGTGGCCAGGAGGCGGCTGGGGGCGGGACGGGGGCGTGGCAGGTCCCGGGCGGTGGGCGGGGCCGAACCCTGACACTCACCCTACCCTACCCTAACCCTAACCCTAACACTAACCCTAACCCTAACCCTAACCCTAACCCTAACCCTAACCCAAACCCTATGCCGCCAGGGGGCGTTTCCGGCGGCCCGAGGGCGAAAAATGGCGCTGGGCGCGGGCCTAGCGGCCGCCGGGAACCGCTTCGGGAAGGTAAGTCGCGCGCCGCCGGCCGGGGCCCCCGCCCGCCGGGGGGGCGTGGCCAGGGGGCGGGCGGGGACGGGGGCGTGGCAGTCCCGGGCGGTGGGCGGGGCCGAACCCTGACACTCACCCTAACCCTAACCCTAACCCTAACCCGAACCTAACCCTAACCCTAACCCTAACCCTAACCCTAACCCAACCCTATGCCGCCAGGGGGCGTTTCCGGGCGGCCCGAGGGCGAAAAATGGCGCTGGGCGCGGGCCTAGCGGCCGCCGGGAACCGCTTCGCGGAAGGTAAGTCGCGCGCCGCCGGCCGGGGCCCCCGCCCGCCGGGGGGCGTGGCCAGGAGGCGGCTGGGGACGGGACGGGGGCGTGGCATGTCCCGGGCGGTGGGCGGGGCCGAACCCTGACACTCACCCTGACCCTCAACCCTAACCCTAACCCTAACACTAACCCTAACCCTAACCCTAACCCTAACCCAACCCTAACCCAAATCCGATGCCGCCAGGGGGCGTTTCCGGGCGGCCCGAGGGCGAAAAAATGGCGCTGGGCGCGGGCCTAGCGGCCGCCGGGAACCGCTACGCGGAAGGTAAGTCGCGCGCCGCCGGCCGGGGCCCCCGCCCGCCGGGGGGGCGTGGCCAGGAGGCGGCTGGGGGCGTGGCAGGTCCCGGGCGGTGGGCGGGGCCGAACCCTGACACTCACCCTAACCCTAACCCTAACCCTAACCCGAACCCTAACCCTAACACTAACCCTAACCCTAACCCTAAACCAAACCCTATGCCGCCAGGGGGCGTTTCCGGCGGCCCGAGGGCGAAAAAATGGCGCTGGGCGCGGGCCTAGCGGCCGCCGGGAACCGCTTCGCGGAAGGTAAGTCGCACGCCGCCGGCCGGGGCCCCCGCCCGCCGGGGGGGCGTGGCCAGGAGGCGGCTGGGGGCGGGACGGGGGCGTGGCAGTCCCGGGCGGTGGGCGGGGCCGAACCCTGACACACACCCTAACCCTAACCCTAACACACCCTAACCCTAACCCTAACCCTAACCCTAACCCTAACCCTAACCCTTGCCTAACCTAACCCTAACCTAACCCTAACCCTAACCCAACCTAACCCTAACCCTAACCCTAACCCTAACCCTAACACTAACCTAACCCAACCCTAACCCTAACCCTAACCAACTAACCTAACCCAAACCATGCCGCCAGGGGCGTTTCCGAGCGGCCCGAGGGCGAAAAAATGGCGCTGGGCGCGGGCCTAGCGGCCGCCGGGAACCGCTTCGCGGAAGGTAAGTCGCGCGCCGCCGGCCGGGCCCCCGCCCGCCGGGGGGCGTGGCCAGGAGGCGGCTGGGGGCGGGACGGGGGCGTGGCAGTCCCGGGCGGTGGGCGGGGCCGAACCCTGACACTCACCTAACCCTAACCCTAACCCTAACCCTAACCCTAAACCCTAACCCTAACCCAAAACCCTATGCCGCCAGGGGGCGTTTCCGAGCGGCCCGAGGGCGAAAAAATGGCGCTGGGCGCGGGCCTAGCGGCCGCCGGGAACCGCTTCGCGGAAGGTAAGTCGCGCGCCGCCGGCCGGGGCCCCGCCCGCCGGGGGGGCGTGGCCAGGAGGCGGCTGGGGGCGGGACGGGGGCGTGGCATGTCCCGGGCGGTGGGCGGGGCCGAACCCTGACACTCACCCTAACCCTAACCCTAACCCTAACCCTAACCCTAACCCTAACCCTAACCCAAACCCTATGCCGCCAGGGGGCGTTTCCGAGGCGGCCCGAGGGCGAAAAAATGGCGCGGGCGCGGGCCTAGCGGCCGCCGGGAACCGCTTCGCGGAAGGTAAGTCGCGCGCCGCCGGCCGGGGCCCCCGCCCGCCGGGGGGGCGTGGCCAGGAGGCGGCTGGGGGCGGGACGGGGGCGTGGCAGTCCCGGGCGGTGGGCGGGGCCGAACCCTGACACTCACCCTGACCCTCAACCTAACCCTAACCCTAACACTAACCCTAACCCTAACCCTAACCCTACCCTAACCCTAACCCAAACCTATGCCGCCAGGGGCGTTTCCGGCGGCCCGAGGGCGAAAAAATGGCGCTGGGCGCGGGCCTAGCGGCCGCCGGGAACCGCTTCGCGGAAGGTAAGTCGCGCGCCGCCGGCCGGGGCCCCGCCCGCCGGGGGGGCGTGGCCAGGAGGCGGCTGGGGGCGTGGCAGGTCCCGGGCGGTGGGCGGGGCCGAACCCTGACACTCACCCTAACCCTAACCCTAACCCTAACCCTAACCCTAACCCTAACCCTAACCCTAACCCTAACCCTAACCCAAACCCTATGCCGCCAGGGGGCGTTTCCGGGCGGCCCGAGGGCGAAAAAATGGCGCTGGGCGCGGGCCTAGCGGCCGCCGGGAACCGCTTCGCGGAAGGTAAGTCGCGCGCCGCCGGCCGGGGCCCCCGCCCGCCGGGGGGGCGTGGCCAGGAGGCGGCTGGGGGCGGGACGGGGGCGTGGCATGTCCCGGGCGGTGGGCGGGGCCGAACCCTGACACTCACCCTGACCCTCACCCTAACCCTAACCCTAACCACTAACCCTAACCCTAACCCTAACCCTAACCCTAACCCTAACCCAAACCATGCCGCCAGGGGGCGTTTCCGGGCGGCCCGAGGGCGAAAAAATGGCGCTGGGCGCGGGCCTAGCGGCCGCCGGGAACCGCTACGCGGAAGGTAAGTCGCGCGCCGCCGGCCGGGGCCCCCGCCCGCCGGGGGGGCGTGGCCAGGAGGCGGCTGGGGGCGTGGCAGGTCCCGGGCGGTGGGCGGGGCCGAACCCTGACACTCACCCTAACCCTAACCCTAACCCTAACCCTAACCCTAACCCTAACACTAACCCTAACCCTAACCCTAACCCAAACCCTATGCCGCCAGGGGGCGTTTCCGGGCGGCCCGAGGGCGAAAAAATGGCGCTGGGCGCGGGCCTAGCGGCCGCCGGGAACCGCTTCGCGGAAGGTAAGTCGCGCGCCGCCGGCCGGGGCCCCCGCCCGCCGGGGGGGCGTGGCCAGGAGGCGGCTGGGGGCGGGACGGGGGCGTGGCATGTCCCGGGCGGTGGGCGGGGCCGAACCCTGACACTCACCCTACCCTCACCCTAACCCTAACCCTAACCTAACCCTAACCCTAACCCTAACCCTAACCCTAACCCTAACCCAAACCGATGCCGCCAGGGGGCGTTTCCGGGCGGCCCGAGGCGAAAAAATGGCGCTGGGCGCGGGCCTAGCGGCCGCCGGGAACCGCTTCGCGGAAGGTAAGTCGCGCGCCGCCGGCCGGGGCCCCCGCCCGCCGGGGGGGCGTGGCCAGGAGGCGGCTGGGGGCGTGGCAGGTCCCGGGCGGTGGGCGGGGCCGAACCCTGACACTCACCCTAACCCTAACCCTAACCCTAACCGAACCCTAACCCTAACACTAACCCTAACCCAACCCTAACCCAAACCCTATGCCGCCAGGGGGCGTTTCCGGGCGGCCCGAGGGCGAAAAAATGGCGCTGGGCGCGGGCCTAGCGGCCGCCGGGAACCGCTTCGCGGAAGGTAAGTCGCGCGCCGCCGGCCGGGGCCCCCGCCCGCCGGGGGGGCGTGGCCAGGAGGCGGCTGGGGGCGGGACGGGGGCGTGGCAGGTCCCGGGCGGTGGGCGGGGCCGAACCCTGACACTCACCCTAACCCTCACCCGAACCCTAACACTAACCCTAACCCTAACCCTAACCCTAACCCTAACCCAAACCCATGCCGCCAGGGGCGTTTCCGGGCGGCCCGAGGGCGAAAAAATGGCGCTGGGCGCGGGCCTAGCGGCCGCCGGGAACCGCTTCGCGGAAGGTAAGTCGCGCGCCGCCGGCCGGGGCCCCCGCCCGCCGGGGGGGGTGGCCAGGAGGCGGCTGGGGGCGGGACGGGGGCGTGGCATGTCCCGGGCGGTGGGCGGGGCCGAACCCTGACACTCACCCTAACCCTAACCCTAACCCTAACCCTAACACTAACCCTAACCCTAACCCTAACCCTAACCCTAACCCAAACCCTATGCCGCCAGGGGGCGTTTCCGGGCGGCCCGAGGGCGAAAAAATGGCGCTGGGCGCGGGCCTAGCGGCCGCCGGGAACCGCTTCGCGGAAGGTAAGTCGCGCGCGCCGGCCGGGGCCCCCGCCCGCCGGGGGGGCGTGGCCAGGAGGCGGCTGGGGGCGGGAC
>NW_022144480.1:15000-17500 GCF_007565055.1 Rhinopithecus roxellana
CTAACCCTAACCCTAACCCTAACCCTAACCCTAACCCAAACCCTATGCCGCCAGGGGGCGTTTCCGGGCGGCCCGAGGGCGAAAAAATGGCGCTGGGCGCGGGCCTAGCGGCCGCCGGGAACCGCTTCGCGGAAGGTAAGTCGCGCGCCGCCGGCCGGGGCCCCCGCCCGCCGGGGGGGCGTGGCCAGGAGGCGGCTGGGGGCGGGACGGGGGCGTGGCATGTCCCGGGCGGTGGGCGGGGCCGAACCCTGACCCTCACCCTAACCCTAACCCTAACCCTAACCCTAACCCTAACCCTAACCCAAACCCTATGCCGCCAGGGGGCGTTTCCGAGCGGCCCGAGGGCGAAAAAATGGCGCTGGGCGCGGGCCTAGCGGCCGCCGGGAACCGCTTCGCGGAAGGTAAGTCGCGCGCCGCCGGCCGGGGCCCCCGCCCGCCGGGGGGGCGTGGCCAGGAGGCGGCTGGGGGCGGGACGGGGCGTGGCATGTCCCGGGCGGTGGGCGGGGCCGAACCCTGACACTCACCCTGACCCTCACCCTAACCCTAACCCTAACACTAACCCTAACCCTAACCCTAACCCTAACCCTAACCCTAACCCAAATCCTATGCCGCCAGGGGGCGTTTCCGGGCGGCCCGAGGGCGAAAAATGGCGCTGGGCGCGGGCCTAGCGGCCGCCGGAACCGCTACGCGGAAGGTAAGTCGCGCGCCGCCGGCCGGGGCCCCGCCCGCCGGGGGGGCGTGGCCAGGAGGCGGCTGGGGGCGTGGCAGTCCCGGGCGGTGGGCGGGGCCGAACCCTGACACTCACCCTAACCCTAACCCTAACCCTAACCCGAACCCTAACCCTAACCCTAACCCTAACCCTAACCCTAACCCAAACCCTATGCCGCCAGGGGGCGTTTCCGGGCGGCCCGAGGGCGAAAAAATGGCGCTGGGCGCGGGCCTAGCGGCCGCCGGGAACCGCTTCGCGGAAGGTAAGTCGCGCGCCGCCGGCCGGGGCCCCCCGCCCGCCGGGGGGCGTGGCCAGGAGGCGGCTGGGGCGGGACGGGGGGTGGCAGGTCCCGGGCGGTGGGCGGGGCCGAACCCTGACACTCACCCTGACCCTCACCCTAACCCTAACTAACCTAACCCTAACCCTAACCCTAACCCTAACCCAAACCCATGCCGCCAGGGGGCGTTTCCGGGCGGCCCGAGGGCGAAAAAATGGCGCTGGGCGCGGGCCTAGCGGCCGCCGGGAACCGCTTCGCGGAAGGTAAGTCGCGCGCCGCCGGCCGGGGCCCCCGCCCGCCGGGGGGGCGTGGCCAGGAGGCGGCTGGGGGCGGGACGGGGGCGTGGCATGTCCCGGGCGGTGGGCGGGGCCGAACCCTGACACTCACCCTACCCTACCCTAACCCTAACCCTAACACTAACCCTAACCCTAACCCTAACCCTAACCCTAACCCAAACCCTATGCCGCCAGGGGGCGTTTCCGGGCGGCCCGAGGGCGAAAAAATGGCGCTGGGCGCGGGCCTAGCGGCCGCCGGGAACCGCTTCGCGGAAGGTAAGTCGCACGCCGCCGGCCGGGGCCCCCGCCCGCCGGGGGGGGTGGCCAGGAGGCGGCTGGGGGCGGGACGGGGGCGTGGCAGGTCCCGGGCGGTGGGCGGGGCCGAACCCTGACACACACCCTAACCCTAACCCTAACACTAACCCTAACCCTAACCCTAACCCTAACCCTAACCCTAACCCTAACCCTTGCTAACCCTAACCCTAACCCTAACCCTAACCCTAACCCAAACCCTAACCCTAACCCAACCCTAACCCTAACCCTAACCCTAACCTAACCCTAACCCTAACCCTAACCCTAACCCTAACCCTAACCCTAACCCAAACCCTATGCCGCCAGGGGGCGTTTCCGAGCGGCCCGAGGGCGAAAAAATGGCGCTGGGCGCGGGCCTAGCGGCCGCCGGGAACCGCTTCGCGGAAGGTAAGTCGCGCGCCGCCGGCCGGGGCCCCCGCCCGCCGGGGGGGCGTGGCCAGGAGGCGGCTGGGGGCGGGACGGGGGCGTGGCATGTCCCGGGCGGTGGGCGGGGCCGAACCCTGACACTCACCCTAACCCTAACCCTAACCCTAACCCTAACCCTAACCCTAACCCTAACCCAAACCCTATGCCGCCAGGGGGCGTTTCCGAGCGGCCCGAGGGCGAAAAAATGGCGCTGGGCGCGGGCCTAGCGGCCGCCGGGAACCGCTTCGCGGAAGGTAAGTCGCGCGCCGCCGGCCGGGGCCCCCGCCCGCCGGGGGGGCGTGGCCAGGAGGCGGCTGGGGGCGGGACGGGGGCGTGGCATGTCCCGGGCGGTGGGCGGGGCCGAACCCTGACACTCACCCTAACCCTAACCCTAACCCCTAACCCTAACCCTAACCCTAACCCTAACCCAAACCCTATGCCGCCAGGGGGCGTTTCCGGCGGCCCGAGGGCGAAAAAATGGCGCTGGGCGCGGGCCTAGCGGCCGCCGGGAACCGCTTCGCG